>NW_004797680.1:257755-265255 GCF_000002075.1 Aplysia californica
AAAAAAGAAAAAAAAATATCTTGTTTATTAGACGAAGTTTAAAAAACCAACAACCTGTAAATGCAGTGATTTTCTTGATTCCACTACTCACAATCATGCTGTGAAGCTTATTATACCTTCTGTTTGGAAAGAGACAATGAGCTCACACTCCCTGCGAGCGAAAAACAAGAGAGAGTATCAGGACTGGCAGTAATAGATGTCTATTAGATTAAAACTTGCCAACCGGGGCGATTTCGCCTACTAGTGGGTGATTTGGATCACCAAGAAAGTGACAAATTTTACTTAATGCCCCGCTTGGAATACATTTTGATTGGCTGTAGGAAAAAGACTCTTTGGGGAGTAAAAAGTGAGCTCCTGCTGTGAGTAGGTTGACAAGCTCTTTTTAAATAGTAGGCTGCTTATCACTACAAATTAATACGCTGAACTGTTGTCAGTTGTCAGCAAGTCCAACAAATGGTTCTGGATTCTTATTCTTTTTCTTATTCTTCCAAAACATGACTTCAGAGCTTGATTTCATCATTGAAGTGTCATGTCGTTTAAACTTGTCTTTTCAATGATTAAATAACTAAGATCTCCCTTTCCTCATCCTTCGATGAGAGAGAATTTGTCCGCCCACTTGGGGTAAACAACAGGGGGTGTCAAAGATTCTACAATTCCAACTCTACCCCTACCCACAACAAATCCACCCTCCCCTCCCCTAACACCCTGGTTAGCCATTCTCTTACGGGAGGGGGGGGGGGCTCTCGTGGCCTTGTGGTTAAGACGTTCGCCTCCCATTCAATGAGTACCGTGTTCGAATCTGGATAGCGACGGAAAATATTCTTCACTGCAATTTTCTCCTTTCACATCCTTTCCTACTCTATGACAATGTTCTGTCGTCTGCTTTCGTCTCTACTTTCTGCACCCACCCTCACCTCCTTTGCCCCTTCCTCTGGGATCCTGACTCTGTTTGCAGCCTTTCTACTGCTACTCCTTGGTTCCTTCTAACTGTTGTCTTTCAGCTACACACGCCCTGATCTTATGGAAGGAAAGATCTACACCTAGCCACTGTGCCTTCAAAAATAAAATGTCACCTGATGCCTTCTATTCATCTATGCTTGGGTACAAGAGGGTTAATTCAAAGACTTGATTTTCGATACCTGAATGAAGCGTACATCAACACTCTTGCCTTATCATCAAATTTGATTGTATCGCCACCATCGCTTTTCGGGCTTTTGGCTAAGATCAAAGTGTAGTTCCCGACTTAACGGCTTTGTGCCGAGTTCAAAGAGGAGATATTGCCACATGAAGCTGATGAGGCGTCGGCCTTAATTATATCTAGTGGATGGCAACGTTCTCTTTAGAAAATAAACTTTTAAAATAAACTATAATTGCCACGACATCACACCTCTCACTGTGCATCTTTTATTATAATGTGCATTTAACCAGGTTCTGAACCGGTTTACACTGTTACCAGCTTTGAAAAGGTTGCTTAGATTTTTCAGGGTTGAAATTTAGTGTACTTTAAAAAAAATACAAATTCAGAACTAGGAACTAACTTGCCATTTAAGCAGGCAAAAAAGAAGAAGTCCAAGTGAATTTATGTTTTGTTTAGACGATTTTCTATAAGTAAAATGTATAATATAATATGTAAAGAAATAATAAATTCGTCGTCGATACAATTTAGAAGGCGAACTCTTCCACACTGCATATATCAGGGCCCACCTTGACTGCGGTGGACACAGCATCCTAGTGAAAAGGTAAGTTAATAATCTTCCCCAAATGGGATTCAGTTTGATCGTTTGTGTGTATAAAATATAGAGCCAAACCATTGCACAACAGTCACCAGTAGGAACGTCTATTCAGTTACAATTGATGTTGTAATGAACCTCAAATTCTGTGGGATTTTCGTTTTAGTAATTAAGCGGATAATTCGTTGCTCTAAAGAACACGAGTTCATGGAACAAACTCGTAATCTAGCAATGGCTTCTTAGGTTTATACATACTATACAAAATGATATAATATATTTCTCTAGATTCCAACAGAGCCAAATTATGCGAAAGGGTGATTTTTATTTTTATTTTTTTACTTTGTATCAAGATCATGAGCATGTTTGAATTCTAAAAGAAGCATCTAGATTGACAAGCTCTGTGCGTGAGTTTCAGAACAAGGGGCATGAACATAGACCGAGAAAAAATAATCAAATTACGATGGTGGACTGAAAAGTGATGCCCATTTAGCCATATATGTCTCTTATTTTCAACAATACAGATTAAAATACACACTAGAAGAATGTAGCGAACCTCAGCTGCACGTTGCTTACTTTATTTCTCGACATAGTGACCGTTGCGATTCACACAGAGTCACCACGGACGGGTAGTTGGCACGTCCGATCGGCGAAGAAATTAGTGTAGATTCTTGTCTGCACTTCAAATGACCGCGTACCTCTGCATCAGCATCATTTTCATGGGTTCTCTTCCAGGTACTTACTTTGGCCGGGAGAAAAAGAAGTCCGACGGAACAAGGTTCCTGGCTGTGAGACGGATGCGGCAACATGGAGGAACCCCGTTCTTTCACACAGTCTTGACTCAAGTGTTCTATGTGGTTGGGGCGGGGGCATTGTCGTGCAAAAGTGCTATTGATCTTTTCCAGGGCGAATTAATTGTATGCCTGTACTCCATCGACTGGCGTTTGCTTTCTGGGCGTGATGGTGCACCCATGTCTCCTTACCAACAATAATAAGTTGTAGAAAAGCAACACCTTTCTGTTCAAACCATCTCATGAGTTCAAAGTACTCCATTTCCCGCTGACCTTTCATTCCAGTTGTCAGCATTCGATGGAACCACCTAGCAGACATTTTCCTATTGCCCAGAATATCGGTAACAATGTGTTATTGGAAATTCAGACTCCTTTGCAGTGGCCCTTTGCTTAACTTATCGATTGTTCCCTCATACTGTCTACTTAATCCTGGTCGAATTGATTTTGAGGCACTCTGCGGCAAACCAGAAAGCATTTCATTGTTCAATTTTGTCTCCGTGGGGTCTTCCCTTTTCAAAGATCTTGCCATTCTCCCGAGCTAACAGTGCTATGATCCAATAAACCTCATTTAAACAGCTGAACAGCGGTCGGAGGTAATAAATTCAATCACAGCGCACTGCTTTAAACAAATTCCTTTTGTAGGTCGCCATTTTGTCTCTGACCGAAGTATCAAAACCACACGTTGTCACATGCAATTTTGACTGTCAGGCGTCATTAAAAATGAAATTTTCCAGGGAGATATATTCACATAGTTACAGAGTACACATAGCAATTTTCATTCTAAAATGAATGTGTAAAACGTTATTCCTTAATAGGCATTACGTTTCATCCCACCCTCACAACAAAGAGAAATATAGTGTACTCGTTTAAGAACTAGTATCTTAACAACACTGACTATAGTATTATTGTGTTTTTAAAGGGGCGGAAAAGAGGGGGGGGGGGAGTTCAGTTACCATGCACAGTGGTTTGACATATCATGGTGTTAATTGTCAGACGGAGGCAAAATGCTTCTTTGATTTTTTAAATATCATTTTTTAGACAAGTGTTACACTCCTATTGCAAAATAATTAACGTTTCTCTCTTTACAACAACAAAAAACGACATAGAAAAGTGCGAAATTCAATATATAATTCATGCTATCACCCATTGTTCTTTGTGGTTGGCTAAACTTTGAAAGACAAACAAAATGATATTGTAGTATTGATGGCTGAAGAAGGGACAACCTATAATTCAGAAGTCGTCGGAGAATGTCAAAGAAAATAATATTGTAGTATTGGTGGCTGAAGAAGGGACAACCTATAATTCAGGAGTAGGCGGAGAATGTCAAAGAAAATAATATTGTAGTATTGGTGGCTGAAGAAGGGACAACCTATAATTCAGGAGTAGGCGGAGAATGTCATAGATTTGCTTAGCGCGCTCATATGACCTTATGTAGTTGCGAGCGCCGTAAAACCCCATACTAAACTAAAACATAGATTTGCTTAAATAGATGTTACTGTCTTTTGATATATTTTAGTTGTGTCTTCTAACACCTTCCTGGTCGACTTACGTGTGTATGTAATGCTGCTTCACACAAGCCTTATATATATATATATATATATATATATATATATATATATATATATATATATATATATATATATATATATATATATATATATATATATATATATATATATATACACACATATATAATATAAACATATATATGTATTTATAAACATTTCCGGGGCTCAATGTTTGTATACACATGTTGTGTATGTGTGTGTGTGTGTGTGAGTGTGTGTGTGTGTGTGTGTGTGTGTGTGAGTGTGTGTGTGTGTGTGTGTGTGTGTGTGTGTGTGTGTGTGTGTGTGTGTGTGTATGTGTGTGTGTGTGTGTTTTACATTCAAATTATTACATTAATTCGAGGCAAAGTTAGCTCCTTTTTATTATTAGTGAAAGTGAAGTGTTGTCTCGTCCGCTTTTTCCATATATAAAGAGTCGACAGAAATTTCAATCTTTGAACCATTGAGTTGCCATAAGTCATGGTTCCTTTCCTCGTGCATACCGTTTACGGCACATGTATCATGTACATGTGGTCTTTTTTTGCTCATGTTATCTGAAATAAAGAGACGGTACATTACACCAGTGTCGTGGTTTAACAGCGAGCCACCATCGCGATTTGAAGTTAAAAACAAATTTTAAAAATATTTCAATTCGGCGTAGACGTGGGGCTGAAGCCATACCGGATATCTGTGGTATTGTATCTCTCAGAGTATCCCTTAGACAAGAGTTGTGGGAACAATTTTCGTCTATCATTTCTAAGTTGTCTAAAATATTAATGACAATATTAGCCTATGAAGATGTCATATTTCGTGATACATGTATTCATGTCTGTAATCGGTATGAAATCCCTTCAAATCGTGCCCATGGTTATTTCGAGATTTCGTTAAAAAATGAATATCGCACACAAGGTTTTATGAAATATTGAAAGATAGAGATTTTCAAAAATTGATTGTATAATATTTTATTCATTAAAAAATCAAACCAGTTAGATTTTCATGGCGCTCGCAGCTGCATAAGATCATAATATGAGCGTGCAAAACACAAGTTGGTGTACTTACTTTACTTTTACTTTTTCATCCTCTGTTACCGTTAGGCGTCGAGGGGAGATGCAGTTTTCTACGGTAGGCCATCTCCGCAGCTCTTTCAGGTGAGATATTATCATGTTTTCTCAGGGTTTCCTTGACACCTTCAATCCACCTTTTGCGTGGCCTTCCTCTTCCTTTATAGCATGAGTGCTTGGTGTTGTAGGCTCTCGAGGCTGGTTGGCCAGGTGATACATGTAACAGGTGGCCAAACCATTTTATTCTCTGTATTTCTATGAAATGCAGGCAAATCTCAGTGCCAATGGGTGCTCTTGTTCATTTCTCTGCCTGTCTCGTCTTGATATTTTAATGGTTTTGCGAGACGTTTCATTTCGCATGTAGTGATTTTGCTTTCATGGGTTTTACTTAATGTACAGGTCTGGCTTGGTAGCATAATGTTGGTATGAGTATGGAAGTGATAAGCTGTCTCTTTGTGTCCATGGAGGTATTTGGATTAGATAGGAGGGGTGCAAGCTGGTAGATGACAGCGTTGGCTTTTTAAGTTCGCATTTCTGTTTCTCTGTCTGTGGACCCGTTTTCAGAAAAGGTGCTGACAAGATATTTAAACTGCTGCACCTGTTTCAGTTGTTTAAAATTGACATGGATGTTCAGGGGACTATAGTTTCAGCTCACTTTCATAACTTCTGTTTTTAATGTGCTTATTTTCATGTTAAATTTCTCGCATCTGTTGTTCAGTTCGGTAGTGTGGTTTTGGAGGCTTTGTTGTTTTGCCTAAATAAGACCTCAGTCGTATGAGAATAGAAAATCATTTAGGCTTTCTGGGCTCTGGTTTGCGTCTTGCGTTATTGTGTCCATATATAATATAAACATGAGGGGAGATAGAACGCATCCCTGTCGTACTCCAGATCTTACTTTGAATCAATCTGTATTGCCTTCTTTCGTTGAGCTTCTGCTGTTGGTATATAGAGCTCTGATATTATCTAACAACTGTCCTCTGACGCCATACTTTTCGAGTGCCTTCCAGAGTTTTGCATGGTTAACTCTGTCAAAAGCCCTCTCCTGGTTAATAAAGACTATGTTGGATTCTTTGTTTTGTTCGATTGTTTTCTCGCATTGCTGTCGTAACGCGAACACAGCATCCGTGCATTCCCTTCCCGTTCGGAATCCGAACAAAGCTTCGCTCAGATTTCTCTCTTCTATGTGGCTTATCCACTGCTCTGATATCTTTGTGTACGTTTTCCCTAAGTGGCTTAACAAGGATATACTTCTTTACGCTGTTCAGTCGCATTTGCTTTCTTTCTTTTTCCATAATAGGAACACAGTGGCTTTCTGCCAGACTTCTGGGCATTCTCTTTGCTCCCGGGCTCTATTAAAAATTCGCCTCAGCCACAGTATACCGGTGTTTCACAAGCTCTTATGGCTTCCGCTGTGTTGTCATCTGGTCCTGGGGCTTTGTTCTTTAGGCTGGTTTTGAGTGCCGTTTCGATTTCACTGAGAAGTATCGGTGGATCTGTTTGCTCTCCATATGATGGCTGGGAACTCTTCTTGTTGTCCGTGGCAAGAGTCTGGGTTGAGTAATTCTTGGAACTAATTTTCCCATCTTTTCTTAATGGCATAATTGCTGAGAATAGCATAACCCTCTGTATCGTTTATAAATGCATGTCGGGTTGTATTCTCGCCACTTATTTTCCATGCATTTTCTTTAGCAGCTTTGATCATTCTTTTGGTCTCTCTTCTCGCTTTCCTGTATTCTATATCATAGTCCTCTTAGGCCTTTGACTTCTGCCATTTCTTGAATATCTTCTCTTTCATTTTAAGTACTTCTTTGGTTTCCTGATTCCTCCGGCATATTGCTCTGCCTTTTTTTCGCCTATTCGTCTGGTGAATTCACAAAATTTACTTTATGGTAAGAAAATAAATGCGGATGTTTTACGCACCTATCGACACAATTTAGATCCTTTAGGAAGTGGGCTTCGGCCCTGCCTGTCAGGGCAACCTGAGTTGGGCGGGATACAACGTCCTGGCAGAAAGAACGAAAATCCCATCCTCACCCCTCGACACACGATACTATCTAAAGCCCAACACATTGTGGGATGAATTTCAATAAAATGAAATTGTTCTTTGTTCAGGTGGTCGGTGCGCTCAAATGGAGGACTTCGAAGACTGGACGTCACCCAGACCCAGGAAAGAGCCTTTGATGACTACTGAACAGTTTGGGATAGCTCTGATCCTTTCCAGTGTTCTTGTAGCAGCTTCTGCTTTAGGAGGCATCACAACAAACCTACTCAACATTCGAGTCTTTTTGCGCATGCGTTTACAGGATTCGGTGACTCTTTCCTTCTTCGCTTTGTCCATCAGTGATTTTGGTACAAGTGTCTTGCTTCTGACTGT
>NW_004797680.1:268744-271420 GCF_000002075.1 Aplysia californica
CAGACTGAAATGTGCCGTATACGATTTTGTAAAATTGTCCCTGATTTTTTTCAAAGTTTTTTTGAAATGATGTTACTATAAGTGGAGGGCTGCGCTTGTTACCATATATACACTCGGAACTATCTGAGATGGCCACTCGTTGTCGACGAGAAAAGGGACCGTCTTAGACAGGTGGAGGTCTTACACAGTGCCATAATAATGTCAAAATTACTCAAGGGACAAAATGGGAAGACGACGTTTGTAACAGATGATATTTTTACTTCGGTGGACGTTTTGAGCAGGTCTATCTGTATTTGTGATCTGTCATTCTCGAGCTATATCCATGAGCTCAGATTATTTATAATACCACTATCACATTCTAAATACCTAAAGAAAATAAATTAAAGTTCCTTTATGTTGATCAGGGATAAGTAAATTGGATCATGTATGCACGGAAACTGGTCTGCTCATACGGATTCGAGGATTTGTGGATTCTCAAACATCTGAAAAGAATAAACTGTTTCTGCGTGATGTCGAAGTAAAATTTGTTTACACTTAAGAGACAGAATAAACAGGTGCACGGGTTTAATGTCCCTATCAACACTATTACGTTAGTTAAGAGGCGTGCCTTTCCGAATTTTACGTCCGCCTCCGACAGGACGAGCCAAATGGGTTGAAAGCCTTGAAAACTCCACAATTCGATCCAAGTTCAAGAACGTCCAGTCTAAGATTTGAACCACGGCCATCCGCTCCGTAGTCCACCATCAGACCGATTGAGCTAACGGGGCGCCCCTTAAAAGATAGAAACTGAACAACACAAAAAATAAGTGACGACGAGATGAAAAAGGAAAGTACTGGATTGGAACCCACGGGGTAACAAGTTAAGGGGAAGACCACGTGGAACCTGGAGACGAGTCACAGCGACTGATATTTATATACAGAAAAGTGGGAAGACATGGAATAACATCAAGAGGCTAGTCCAGGATAGAGAAAGGTGAAAAGTGTTTGTCCGTGGCCTATACCCTGCTCCAGGGTGAGAAAGGCAATGAATGTAATGTTTTATGGTGATCTGATGACTGTAAAAATATTACACTGATTATATTGTGGGATAGGATTGTATTGTAAGATATGAGGACAATGGCCATGAATTCCTGGATTAAATACCGTTATACTCTATCGGTGTTCTTTTGTTTCTTTAAAGACGTAGAGGACATAATAATTATATCTGGGATCAGCCGCAGACCAAAGACAATATGGTAGTACATTTCAAGCCGTGGCACAAAACCAGAAACATAACTTTCATATGTCATAGTATGCATCTTGCAGCTTGCCTTTTTAAGCCCCATATTTAAAAAAAGAGAATTGAAAATGTGCATATGCAGAAAGACCTTATACACGTCATGTACTTTGAAGCAGCGCAACTTCAAGAATTATCAAATGATCAGAATACACGCCCCATAAGAATTGAGCGGACTTTTCTTCAGTAATTTCAGTCTTATATCCAGCCTGGTCTTTATTTTATTCTCATTCATTCATTGCTCACAGATAGGTTTTTTTCAAATACAAGAAGTAAAGTGTACTTCTGGTTCCTGTGTTAACGAAGGAATGACTGTGAAAGTTAAAATCACACTGTAATAATATTATGGCATCAACGCTAACCCAGTATCATGTCAGTGATTGTCCGAGGGTTGTCACAAGGTAAGGTGAAAATGGTCAAAGCTGAAAAGATGCATACTCTTTTTGTAGTCTGAAAACTGAAACCGATGAACGAAGGACAATACACATAAGGTTTAGATCTATTTTCAAAGTGCCCGTTCCGTTTCAAGACGTATGCGTCTATTCTATACCATCACAGCAAACAGGGCCACCCTCGAACATGAAAAGTCAATAGAAGACGGACGATGAGCCATTTAGTTTATACTTTGAAAAAAAAATCGCTCTGGTATTCTCAATGAACCTGTTGCCTGATACATTATGAGCAAAAAATATAAAGAAAACAGAATAACATTATATCTTTTTTAAAGCAGTTAATCATATTTGCAGTCTCGTAAGCAAATGTATAGAGATCAAACAAGTTCAACGTTTCAAATATCTAGGATATATCATTAAATTGGAAGCCAAATGTACAACAGAAACAAAACGAAGCATTGCAAAGGCTAAAGGCAGTTTCAAAATAATTTGTCCAATTCTGAAAATCTAAAACGTCTCAATGCCAACCAAATTAATAGTTTTAAAGGCCTATGTGTAGCCAATCCTTAATTTCTACCCGGCTGTGATTAATGGACACTTGCCAAAGATACTGAAACTAAGTTTGAAACAACAGAAATATGATTGTTAAGAGATTGTTGAGATTTTTATAGAAGAAATAAAATTCAAATGAAACTAATAATAACAAAGAAGGCTAAAGAGACATGAACATGCCTCTTAACAAGAACTGAACAGCTTGTTCTGCAAGCAGCCCCAACGCCGTTTCCTTCCTCGTAATTCATATCACACCAGTGGAGCACTCATAGAGTAGTGAGCTTGACAAGAAGCGCTTCAGTGAAGGGGAGAAACAAAAGAGGGAGTGGAGGGGTACTAAATTCTCTCCATTGCCCTCTCACTTCTCCCCCTGTCTCTTTTTCCTTCTCATCTCTCTATTTCTCTTGTTCTCTCTCCCTCTCTATCTCTCTCTCTCTCTTTCTCTCTCCCTTTCTC
>NW_004797680.1:271564-274186 GCF_000002075.1 Aplysia californica
GAGTGTGAGTGTGTGTGTGTGTCCTCTCGAGTATATAGTATATGCATATAATGTTCAAACTCAAAAAAGAGAGAAAACGAAGATAAACAATTGATAGGAAAGAAGGAGCACACTTAACCAGAGCACCCGCCAACAACCCACTAAATAGAGGGCGAGATAGAGAGAGAGACAGACAGAAAGAGATATGTATTATATTTATATTTGGTGTTATTTCTGTATGTGTTACTGGACGATTGTACCTATTTCCATATTTTACTGACCATCAGGTTGTTGAATGCTAAACTAAGGTGGTGGTTAATTGGGGCCAAAACTTCAGAATGTATCTCTCTATAAAATTGTAAAAGCTTTTGGTTCTTTAAGACAACAGGATCCCAAGATAAGCCCGCATTTGCCATGGTAGCTTGGCACAGGCTTCCGAAATGCTTTGGAGGCCGAAAATCTTGGACGTTGGACTCGACAGATTCGCTGCAATGAATGCGAAGTTCGCCGTTTCTCTTTTTCTTGTTCACAATCCGTAATCCTCTCCATTCTAGTAATTATATCATTTAAAATGCAGCTCGTTATTTGAACTATTGTTGACTGGCAAAAGGTACTGTTTTTATTCCTCAACATATGTGTTACCCACTGTGTCAACAATGAGTAAACGTTCAAAATGTAACATACAAACAGACCATTTACACAAAGCTAGCTATTACCAAAAATATGATAGACCATGCTTGTCTGACAGTCCCACTCCTGCTGGACATCCTACTTTATCACCGTTGTCGAGACTTTGGGACGCCCTTTCGTCCCAAAAGTTTCAGCAAGTGAGGAGATACTCGATGAAATCATCTTTCTGATACGGAATCGAACTCGCGTCTTCAGCTTGCAATGCAAAATGCTTCGCTAATCAATACTAATTATGCACAAGTGATCGAACCTGAATCGGATTTTTAAGTTTAAACTGTCGGCATTATCGTGTATGTTACCAGTCATCTACCTCAGCTAACAGAATTAGGGCTTCTTGTTTGGTTTCAGTGATGCCACTGTCTAGACCCAAAGAAATTAATGACGGTGTCCCAGTGGTCCAAGATTGTTTGCTTTCTCTCTGCTAAAATTGGGTTTTTTTTTTAATTTAATTCTTTAAGAGGGGGGGGTGGGAGCTACACCTGAAGGCTATCTCGCTTATTAATGGAATATATGAAACAATCGTAGGAGAGCTAAAAGTGTCCACAACTCAAATTACATAAGTTTGAGTCGAATCAGGACTTTGGGGGTGTAGCCCCGGATTGCATAAGAACCCCCAAAAGCCTTATTTCGTCCAATGCAGGGCATGTTTGTCATAACCATTTCCTCATAAAGTCAATATTTTATTTTTCTTTATAGGCCGTTTTCTCAAAACGCAATTTATCTCTATACTATTTTGAATAACTCCACCATTTTTCATCCAATCTTCATGAAATAATTTTCACAGAATGGAGAGACGATGTAATACTAAACATTCAACTGTTGATTTTTTAATATATGTAATAGGTTTTTGTTGGTGGTGCTTGAAGTGTGGGGTTTTCACGGATTTTTTTCAAACTTGAATACTACCTCAGGAAAAAATTCTTTACAAATTATTTGTAAATCGTTTAGGAAAAAAACAACAAAAATTTTTAGATCTAAAGTTTACTAACATTCATGCAAAAAAAAAAAAAACCCAATCAATTTCGACGCGTGATAAGTGTAGTATTCATTATGTAAAATATGTCAACAAAATCCAATATAGCCGCCGTATCCATGGAAACCAAACTTTTTTTTCTCAAATTTGATTTCGGATTTTAAGACTCCTAACTATGCTTTTTATATGTGCGAAATATGGTAAAATTTGGTCCATTAATAAGCGAGATAGCCTTCAGGTGTACCCCCCCCCCTCCCCCTTTAATGTATAGCTTGAAAAATGCATCAATATTCAGGAGAAACATAGAAGAATGTCCAGGCTTCAAAGTGGATCGGGAAAACATTAACATCAGATATGCGGATTACACAGCTTTAATAACAGACTCCGAAAAGAGTTTCTAGGTAATGTTGTAACGAATAGTGAGCGAAATGGGTTTTTGTTGAATGTGAAGAAATCAAAATGCGTGGTGATACCTAAAAATGCAGTAAATCTTATTTGTAATAGATAAGCAAAGGGGAAAAGATCAAACAAGTTAAACGGTTTAAATATCTAGATATATAACATCTGATGCCAAATGTTCCACATAAATAAAACAAAGAATTGCAATGGCTAAGGATAGTTTCAATAAAATGAGCCCAAACCTGAAAAATAGAAGCATCTCAATGACTTCCAAAATGAAAGTTCTAAAATGCCGTACCTGGCCACCCTTCTATATCGCTGTGGTTGCTGAACAATCACCAAAAACGGAGAATAAAAAATAGAAAAAAATAGAAATATTAGTTTCCCAGGGGACTGTTGGGAATATTTTGGAAGGAAAATATTCAAAGATTCAAAGATTCAAAGATTCAAAATGATTTATTGATTTGAAAGGCCTTTGGCCCATTCATCTACATATTTTAACATATGGTTCGGCAATTACATACATTAGTGCAGCACATTGGATGTTTAACATAAATTGGACATGCACGCCCACATACACG
>NW_004797680.1:275542-282853 GCF_000002075.1 Aplysia californica
TTACAAGTGATGACGAGATATAGAAGGACAGCGAAGAATCGCATTAGATTGTATACTAGAGATAGTGATGAGGATGCTGTCATTCCAAGGAGATTGAAAGTAATGGAGCCTCCTCTCTCTCTTCGCGGCGCCACGAGCAGTACGTCGCGGTGGGGATCAAATATGGCCGCCGAGTGTGGGCTAAATCTCGAACTGTGGTGTTTCTTTTTATGGAATCTTATCGGCTGGGCCACGTTGTGGGGGTGGCGGGGTGGGGGAATGCACGCAAGGAAGAGGGGATGGGGCAGGGATGAAAGAGGAGAGGCGGGCCTTGGGAAGGGACGAAGGAGAATGGGAAAAATTAAATAAAAGAGAGAGAGAGAAAGAAAAAGAGACAGACAGACAGACAGACAGACAGACAGACAGACAGACAGACAGACAGACAGAGAGAAGAGAGAGAGAGAGAGAGAGAGAGAGAGAGAGAGAGAGAGAGATTGTGTTCAACTGACGGGCTGACGGATAATGACAGGGAGAAAAAAATTATGTGTGTGATACGGACTGTTCAATTCTTTTAGAGTTTTATGTTATAATCTAGTTTAGAAATCAAAAAGATTTGTAAAATAAGAAGTAAACTTGTCCAAGTAACATAAAATTATCAAACATACCAAATTACAAAGATAATCTTTCAAGATGCTAAAATATTTAAGTATTAGAAATGGATTTTAAAAAATATACTTTAAAACTGAATTTAAGATATTATGATTGCATGATTCTAGGCGTGTGCCATAACTAGCTTTATGTGTAAGGAATAGCGAACACAACAGAGGGTCGATGCCAGCTTTATCTGATTGCTAACAGTATGTCTTGGTCTATAAATAATAATATTATTGATTACAATAATTTTGTTTCCTGGTTTTCACAAAATGGAGCGCACAATGATTTCAAATATTTTTTTTAAAAGAGATAACAGCACCTTTGGAGGTGTGATCGCATGCATGAGCGTGGATTACCTTTGAAGGGTTTTTTTTTTTTTTGTTCAGTAAAGTATGATATGGAGAGCAGCGTTTTTAGTCCCTTATTACACTCCGGGGGGGGGAGGGGATAATTTAGCTTAATGATGACTCTTGTGTATTAACATTTGTTGTTGCTTTGTTTGGTTTATTTTTTAACAGCAGAATCTTAACTGAACCGGAATTATTGATTGTGGGATCTTAGGTGAAGACTACAACAATAGAATTAAACCGAGTATAGTTCTACTTAACAAGACTCAAACTCTTTTCCACCCCACCCTACCCTCTCCCCTCATCTGATATGGTTTGGTGTTTCTTTAACATAGAAAATATTCATCATTATTGTTGTTGAGTATTGATTTCCTATTCTAATGGAGCCTCTAGATATCTACATTAAGACAACAGTAGCATCAAATTTGCACACACAATGGAAAGCAATATAAATGTATAATATACATACACACACATGATAATTATATATATACACATAATAATTACATATATATATAAAAAAAAAAATATATATATATATATATATATACATGTATATAAGAATAAGAATACTTTTTTTTTTAATTGAGTATCTCGGTCTTTCTGCTGGGGTATTGTATCCCTTTCAACCTGGGTTGGCCTTGGCAGGTAGCGCCGGAGCCAGCCTCTTATGAATGTTAATGATCTAAATTGTGTTTCTGGGGGCATAAAAACACTTTCATTCAAATGTTTTAAAAGGAAAACAACTTAACTATGAAAACTTCGGTCCACTGCAGCATCATATCGGTTCTTACACTTAAATACAACACAAATGCAAGGCATTTTTACTAATTGACTTGCCTAATCTCGAGGACCTCGGAATAAAACCTTCTTTCTTATCTAGATTTCAGTGCGTAAGTCGGGCATTCGCTCAGCGTAGGTAGACCACAGTTCTGCCGCGAGAGAGGGCTCCTATCAGGCGTGCGGTGCCGCCCACAGAGCATCATCCATTCCTTTTAATCTCCTTGGAATGGCACAAGGAGTTTAGAACTAATGTCATTCCCATATAATTTCCCATAAAATGTACCACTCCGCAGGATCAATCAACCGACACAGGTGTCTTACATTTTATAATTAGAGCGCACACACAGCACACCTTTGTTTTCCTTCGTTTGCGGCTTTAGTAAACGGTGTCTCTTTGTAAAAACAATAGACTTGAAATAGAATATCCTATACCGGGCACTGTCATGGTCACTGCTCCTTGCTCCATTGACTAGACTATACGTTCTTACTATGAGCGTCTAGTCTTTAGATAAAAACCTCGCTGCCTTGAAGCGCACCACGGGCACGCAAATCAAGGGCAAAACGCCAGTCTCGCTGTAGTCAAGTGCGCGCGCCACTTTTCCCTCTTTGCCTAGACGGTCAGAGAGTAGTAAGAACGTATAGCTCTTTGCCCTTCATTTAGTTCCATATAGAGCGAAATTGTGCTCTCCACGAAGAGCCTGAATTACGCTAGACAGTACAATTTTAATGTCGTTATACATGTCTATGATAAAATCTGACTTCTGATAAAATCTGACTATGATAAAATCTGACTTTAGTTCCTTATAGAGTGACTAGAATGACTGCATTACACTGTTACTGTTCGGGTTTTTTTTTTACCTTGTTTGTCTTTGTTGTTGCTTGGTTTGTAGCATTAACTAGCTATACAAATTCAGGCAATTGATTTCATCCTGATGCGCAGAAAACAAAGACATACAGCCAAAGATTCGAGAGCGGTTCCAAACTACATCATCGACACTACCACAGACCTGTGATACTTACTCTCACAACCAACAACGTAAAGCAAACAAAGAAAAACAGTAGAAAAACCACGACTAACCTAAGAAAATTGGAAGAACCAGACATCAAGAAAGCAGTCGTGGATGACATTACTATTAACTGTCGCCTGAGATCAAGGACATAGAAGACGAATGGCAAATATTCCCCAAAAAATCCGTGTCAGAGATACTGAAAAACAGTTGTGGCACCAGACGAATAGGTGGAAACAAAGGCAAAACAACATGCTGGTGGAATGATGAAACCAAAGAAGCAATTAAAATGGAAAAAGAAGAAATTCATGAAATGGCAGAAGTCAAAGACCGAAGAAGACTACATAGAATACAGGAAAGCGAGAAGAGAGACCAAAAGAATCATCAAAACTGCTGAAGAAAATGCATGGAAAATTTGTGACGAGAAACTGACCAAAATCTGCGAGGAAAGCCCAAGAGAATTTTATAAAAGTGTGAAGAGCATGCGGATAAGGAAAGATCCATACAACCCGACATACATTATAAACGACAAAGAGGGAAACGCCATTCTCGGCAAGCATGCAATTAAGAAAAGATGGGAAAATTACTTCCAAGAACTGCTCAACCTAGACGCTTGCCGCAGACAACAAGAAGAGTTCCAGTCATCATATGGAGAGTGATCAAACAGAACCACCAATACTTCCCAGTGAAATAGAAAAGGCACTCAAGGCCAGCCCCAAGAACAAAGCCCCAGGACCAGATGACATCACAGCGGAAGCCATACGAGCTTGTGGAAACACCGGTATACTGTGGCTGAGGCGAATTTTCAACAGAGCCTGGGAACAAAGAAAATGCCCAGAGAGAAAGCCATAGTGGTACCTATATGGGGAAAAGGGCAACAAACGCGACTGTACAACATATAGGGGTATCACATTGTTAAGCCACTCAGGAAAAATGTATGCAAAGATACTAGAGCAGCCCATAAGACCTATTGTAGAGAGAAATCTGAGCAAAGTGCAGTTTGGATTCCGAAAGGGAAGAGGATGCACGGATGCCGTATTCGCATTACGGCAGATATGCGAGAAAACAATCGAACATAGCAAAGAATCCAACATCGTCTTTATAGACCAGGAGAAGGCTTTTGACAGAGTAAACTATGCAAAACTCTGGAAGACACTCGAAAAGTATGGCGTCAGAGGACAAATGTTAGATACTGTCAGAGCTCTATATATACCAACAGCAGAAGCTCAGCAAGAACAAAGGAAGGCAATACAGACTGGTTCAAAGTAAGATCTGGAGTACGACATGGATGCGTTCTATCTCCCCTCACGTTTATAAAATACATGGACACAATAACACAAGAAGCAAACCAAAGCCCAGAAAGCCTAAATGAATTTCTGTTCGCAGACAACCAATGTCTTATTCATCATGACCAGCAAAGCCTCCAAAATCACACTACCGAACTCAACAACACCTGTGAGAAATTCAACATGAAAATAAGCACATCAAAAACAGAAGTTATGAAAGTGAGCCCAAACCATAGTCCCCTGAACATTCATGTCAATAGTAAACAACTGAAACAGAGGACGGAGTTTAAATATCTTGGCAGCACTTTTTCTGAAAACGGGTCCATTGACAGAGAAATAGAAATGCGAACTCAAAAAGCCAACGCCGTCACCTGCCAGCTCGCACCCCTCATATCTCATCCAATCATCTCCATGGACACAAAGAGACAGCTTGTCTCCTCAATATTCATACCAACATTATGTTATCAGTGTCAGACCTGGACCTTAAGCAAAACCCATGAAAGCAAAATCACCGCATGCGAAATGAAATGTCTCCGCAAAACCCCTAACATCACAAGACGAGACAGGCAGAGAAATGAAGAAGTAAGAGCAGCTATCGGCACTGAGTCCTGCCTGCGTTACATAAAAAGACAGAGGATAAAATGGTTTGGCCACCTGTTACGCATGTCACCTGACCAGCCAGCCTCGAGAGCCTACAACGCCAAGCACTCAAGCTATAAAGGAAGAGGAAGGCCACGCAAAAGGTGGATCGAAGGTGTCAAGGAAACCCTAAGAAAAAATAACATCACAACTAAAAGAGCTGCGGAGCTGGCCTACCATAGAAAGCTGCATCTCTCCTCGACGCTTAACGGCATGGCAACACAGGATGAAAAAGTAAAAGTAAAGTAAAGTAAGTAAACAAATCCAGGCTATGATACTAGTACAGTGACAGTTTATTTGATTCAGTGACATGATTACCAATGCTCGAACAAGGCTCACATTACTAATATTATACCTTATTAAATATGCCATATCATCGCATCACTGTTGTACATCTGCGAGAGAATACAAACATGCGTTATTATTATTACACATTATACTTTTAATAGTAACAGTTGTAATCACTCGCTGACACTCGTTATAAGGCTACAATTTGGCAATTTCCTTTGCAGGATAATAATCATGATTTACCACCATGTAATAAATTCTTCGTACAAAGCAAATATTATACATCATATATATATAATACCTCAAGCACATATATATATATATATATATATATATATATATATATGTGTTTGTGTGTGTGTGTGTGTGTGTGTGTGTGTGTGTGTGCGTGCGTGTGTGTGTGTGTGTGTGTGTGTGTATGTGTGTGTGTGTGTGTGTGTGTGTGTGTGTGTGTGTGTGTGCGTGTGTGTATAATATATCTATTATCTATTTGCGGTGGCCGAATTTTGCTATTCAAAAGGCTTTTTAAAGGCTGCATAGATCGACTTGCGGTTTTCACCAAAAGATTCTTTAAAATATTCTCCATATCATGAAGCCCTTGGTTTTTTCAGTTTTGAGACAGTTGTGCTGCAAAAAGCTATATATTTCTTTATTTCGCCGATCGCTTTAGTAGGCTGACGCTTCTGTCTCTGCAATTTTAGAAAATCCGGTGCGGAAGTGATATTTTGTGAGGCGAATTATGTTTTGAGAGTATAGATCTAGATCTAGATCTAGACCTTCTATTTCTTTCCATCTCTCAAGATTTATTGCTCCATTTCAGTAGAGTGTAAATATAGTAGGCCAATGACTTTCAGTTGATGTTAATGCAGCGATCATTCCTTTCTTCGAAAGGGGACCCAGTTAGTAGGCCCTATATTATTATAGTAAGTAAGTAAAAATGTAAGTGAATAATCTGAAAAACATTAAATAATTATGATGCAGCGCAGCAGTCAACAAGGAAAAGTATACTTCCCTCAACTCGGGAAATTAGACTTTCAGCTTCAACTTACATCGCTATGAACCAAACCATTTGAATTCAGACGCCGAAGAGAACATTTTTTGAGTTTAGCTAAAAATGTGTGTTATTCTATTTATGGACAGACTGCATGTGCCGCTAATGATATTATGATTTGACGGCTCAAACTCACAAGACAAAGACTCTCTACTTATAATGCAGAGCTCCTGAATATAATTCTTCAGTTTTCGACAGGGATTATTTACCAGTCATACAAAATGGGGTAGTAGTTTTTGTTGTATCAAGTCAAAGGGCATATTTAAGTTTTAGGAAATTATAACGAATACATTGATTTAAAAGCATTTGGATTGCAATACTTATCTGTGCTTTGTGAGTCATGCGTGCAAAAAAAGACAAAAAATGTGGTACAACTTCTAACAAACAGAAAATGGGGATTAAAAATGTGCTCTTAGTACAAGAGGGTGCTCAAATTTAACAGATTTTTAAGGGGCTGGGGGGGGGGGGAGGACAGTGCTGAAGAACAGCAAAGCAATGTTTTGTTACGATTATAAACAATGATTGCCACTCAGGGGTCGATGACATAATGGTGGTAAACCCGATATTTCCTTGTTTTGAAATTGATAAAAATTATTATAATAGCCCTATGTCAAGCTCATGTTAGACAACGATAAAAGCTCGTGAGTTTTTATTTAAAAGATTAGAAACTTAAAAAGCGGATCGTGAAAATGAAAATGAAAATTAAAAAATAGTATCAATAGAATTTAACATAAATGTCAAATTACGAATTATTTGGAAGAGAGACTGCCTAAAATTGATAAGCCAGAGACAATGATACTTCACTGCTGAGTGCTTAAGGGGAAAGAATTCAGAGTTCGTGTACGAAAATCAAGGGTGGGAGAATGTTAAAAGATATGATTGCAGACATATTCTTCTCATATATCATCCACACATTGTGTTTTCCCTACGCCAAAATCTATATAATATTTACAGAAGTATGTATCTCATGGTGCTTCACTTCAATACACGCAGGATCCGAGGAACCCAAGAAAATGTTACTCATGTGCTAATTTTTTTAGTCACTCAAGACAAAGTTTACTTCTTTAGTTTAGCGTAAGGGAAGCTTTGTCCAGTCCTCTGTTACCGTAACAAATCCAGAGAAATGTCAGTCTCTGAAGCAACGAGCAGTTACCCGGATAGTGAGATCCTTGCATTTTCTTTCCGCACCTCAACCGTTTAAGGTACACGAGTCATGTACATAGATCTATAAATTAATTTTTTTACCTAACGTTTTCTGAAAAAGCAGATCATGTGGG
>NW_004797680.1:283861-286156 GCF_000002075.1 Aplysia californica
TGGGGTTGTTTTTGTGTGTTTGTTGTTGCTGTTTGTTTGTTGGTTGGTTTTTGTTGTTGTTATTGTTGTTGGAAAAGGGGGGGGGGGTCTTATGTTACTCGGAACTACCTTTAAGTGACTTAGACACTATTTTTTTCTGATCCCTTAATTACATAATTGATTCTTATATGCTCAGGTCGTCTGTAAGATCAGATGGAGGACTTCGCTAACTGGACATCACCCAGGCCCACTATAGAGCCTTTGATGACCAGGGAACAGTTTAACATTGCTCTCATCGTTTTAGCAGCTCTCGCAGCCATTTCCAGTTTAGGTGGAGTCCTGACAAACCTTCTCAACATCCACGTCTTTCTGCGCATGCATTTACAAGACTCGGTGACCCTCTCTTTCTTCGCATTGTCCATAAGCGACCTTGGCGTAGATTTCTTGCTCCTGATTTCATCTGTCAGTGATATTTTTATTTTTCTAGATATGAAAAACGTCTTTGCTGTAGTCGTAAATCCTATCAGCGTGAGTGAAGTAGTTGGTAGAGTCACGGAGTCCTTCTTCATGATGTCTACTTTATTCACCTGTTATTTGGCTGTCACAAGATCCATGTGCGTCATTTTGCCCTTCAGGTTCAAACAATATTTCACGACTTCAAGAACTACCGTCACTCTTTGTTTCATCAGCTGTCTCTGCCTGGCACATCTAGCTATTTTCTCTCAAGTAGAAATGAAATGGAAAATTCTGGCAGACAACAGCACCAGGATAGGTCTCGTGTATCGGGACACTTTTGAGGCGGCACTTTTCGTCTCGGATTGTTTTAAGGGGCCGATCGTAACTGTTGGCTCTGAGATCATTGTCACTTTGTGTGTGACTTACATGACTTACAAACTGAAACAAAGCCTGATGTTTCGTCAACGCCAACAGGTGGGTGCTGAGAAAACTGAAGTTCTTAAACATGTTGAGAATGACTCAACTTGGAACAAAAAATATTCCACAGTCGTCTCCACAAGCCAAGTTCATGACAGTAAATCGCAGGTTAGAAGCGGCAACGTGGCCGTCAGAGAGGTGAAAGTTATTAAACAAGTTACTCTAGTTGCTTCTGTTTTCGTGTTTTTCAAGTTGCCCACAGTGGCACTTGTCTTGCTTCGCTACACCAATCCAAATTTTAATTCGACAAGACAGTACCGCAGATTTGCTTTTACCCTGGCTGGAGGTAGATTCGTGTTTGAAGCGGTGAACGCTGCAATCAACATCTGTGTCTACTACTGCTATAACACCAAATACAGACTCACTCTAAGACAGCTATTGGGTCTGAGCGCTGTGAAGGAAGCCAGCTAACCACAGACGGCGTGTGCGCCAAGAACAGCGAGAAGTCATTATGAGAAAACCTTCACTAGGAGTCTGGTCGGAGCCTTACAGAGATCTAAGATTTTGGGAAAGTTCCAACTCATTTTATCGTGCTTCAGCGACCGTACACTGCATGAGACGTGCATAACCCTATTTGTTTGGAACAAGTCTTGTCTGTGTTACACCATAGTTTAAAAATTGTCTTTTTATTTTATTTTTTTTACAAATTTCAAAAGCCCAAGTCTACTTTAAAGCTTTGAGACTGTCGTTTTCAGATTTTCGGAGGAGGTTTAAAAAAATGTAATTATTTTTTAATATTTAATCATACTCAGCCCTTTCCTTTTTGGTCATGGATTTTGATTCTTTAATTAAAAACTTTTATTCTGATAGCATATGGGTTTTTTTCAAACGGTTTATTTTTAAAATATATTTAAAACAAATAGTTTTTGTCTTTTCTGATCACACAATTCAAGACTTATTATACAAAAAAAGCGGAAACATTTCTATCTAGTAGTAAAAGAGGTAAAATGAAACATTATATGGCGGTTGTTTTTCTCTAGTTACCACTGCAACTAAATATGTTTTGTTTTTTTTAATGTTTGTGGTGTTCTAATCTGTCTCCTGATGGCGTTAATATGACATTTTCTTCTTAAATCATTCTTCCATTAAGGGGGAAAATTCAGTCGTAGATCCCCTTAAGGCGGTATTGTTTAAAAGAAATGTTATTGTGATGTATAAATCAGAGCATACGAATCAAGAAAAATAGCAACTTTCACACTAACATAATAGTGACCTGTCGTTATTTACATAAGGGTGAGGGGGGGGGGGTCGTCGTCGTCACAATAGTCGTCGTTTTTATCGGCGTTATTCTTGTTGTTATATTTGTTGTCATTGCTCAAATGGTACATACATATTATGTAAATGTGTGTTAGAGTTTGTGTGTTTGTGTGTGTGTGTGTGTGT
>NW_004797680.1:287357-288362 GCF_000002075.1 Aplysia californica
GCGGGAGAGTTAAATTCTACACGAGAAGCAAAAACTTAATTTGGTTTCATCATTGAGCAACCTGGCGGTCGGACTTATTTCTAACGTCATAGATGCATCTCTAATGACTACGTCAAAATTCAGGCTTGTCTTTGACTGCACGTATAAGATGGATAATTCATTACGGATTCAACGTTTAAAAAAAAAAGAAAATTGATATTTTGTGGTGTAGCCGATCTTATCTAAAGAGGCAATATCTTGTTTTGTTCCCTATCCTCAACAACTAAGTCTAAATGCTGCTATTTCAGGGTCACATTAAAGAGGGGGAAACAGTATCTCCCGCAGAGATTTAGGACATTGCTAAATAACCCTCAAGCTACTAGCAAGAAATCCAGATTCTCAAAGGAAGGACGCTTGCGAAAACGAGTCCAACCATCGTTTCATTCATTACCTTTCAAATCTGTTTTGTGGTCTACGATTAAATCAAGCCATAACGTGATTTTTTTTTCGAATTTTCAGCCATTTCTTCCAAATTTTCTCTTTCCCTTCACGTCTGATCCTCCAAACCCAGGAGCACACACATTTACTGAAACTGCAAGTTACGAGAAGTATTGATAGTCAAAGACGTGCAGCTTGTTGGAAGACATTACTTGTAGGTTTCAATTCATCACTGCCCCTTGATATTTCGGCTTATCTGTCTCAGTGACCGCTAGGAAGTCGGTATCAATAAAGAAATTAAAAAAGTGTCTGGTGGTTTCCCTCCACCATCAACACAAGATCATTAAAATTTAAGTTGTCACGGTCAAGTCAGTTTGAGAGGGATACAGCGTGTCATTTTCTTTTTTAAAAAGACACTCGATAGAGAATTCCCCCTTCACGGGAATGGAACCTGTCCCTTCTGCGTACATCGGCTGTGCACCTAACCGAAACAACACAGACGCTGGTGGTATCTATATATATGCTTTTCTTTCACTCCTTACTTCATTTTATGATTGCATATGTTTTATGTTGATCTCACCCTCCTCC
>NW_004797680.1:288462-290783 GCF_000002075.1 Aplysia californica
GGAAAAATGGCGCAGTTTTGGAAGCGGGCTTCTTCAATCTTCAATCATGCCTATCAGGAGCAACATGAATAGGACACAGTATTCTTGCAGACAGATGGAAACAGACGACAAAACAGCTTCACCATTCGAAAAACGAACCCACATATTAATTATTATTCTACGTGCAAGAGCAGACAGCTTTATCATTACTCTACAGGCGCCCGTCTTTGAATCCTTATACCCAGTGAACACTGTCAACCGGATTCATTTCATTCGAACACGACAAGCCATATTTTCCTTCTTAAATGCAGCAAAGGCTATCTTTTTGGTACAATAATAACCAGATTTAACTAAATTCAATTTTGACCTTAAAAACCAGACACGTTTGTTTTTCAGGGTTGCTGGTCAAATTCGTCACATTGTGCCAAAAAAGTAGCTTTTGCCCCTCCATGAAAGAAAATTTATCTGGTTGGCCCCTAATGAATCAAATGAATATGATAGGCGTTGTGCACTGGGTATCAACTGCAGACCTAGATTCTAGACTACAATTCTTCTTCACAGACCTAGACTGGTTCACACAGGGCGTTGAAGTTGTAAACTGGTGGGAAAAAGAAAAAGAGTCGCCACACGTTTTTTTGTTCTTTTCAACAGTACTTTGCTTAACACAGAATTTCATTGTCTTTGTCCAATGAAGTTTGTGTTATCAAAGTTTTACTGTAAATACAACGCGAGCACATAAAAAGAACTTTGCCGCACCAAAGCCATAGCAATGTCAGAACAACAATATTATATTTCTACTTGCACTCTCAGAGGCTTCAATCGTCTTTCGTTAGGTTACGGTGTTTAAGCAAAGAGAAACGCATCAACACAAACCATTTAAAGAAAGGGAAAAGCAAGATAGAGACACACAAAAACAACAGAGGGAAAAAACGAAAACCTACCAATGGCATGCTCCAACTTACTTTTTATGTGATATGCAATATTACATTAACGCCTAGATTACTCTTGGAATCAAAGAGCAAAGACGCGTGTAAATCTTCATCTGTCGGGGTCAACGAAACTTGCAAGCGTAGACGTGGAAAACGAGGGAGGGGGGGGGTGTGACTGTACGGTAATGGGATAGGATGAGTTGTGTATAGGGGGGGGAGGATAAGGGAGACAGAAGGGGAAGAGAGAGAGGAGTGAGGAGAGGCTGAGAGGAGTTCTTGAGACAGACAGAAAGACAGACAGAGAGACAGGCAGACTGCGAGAATAAGATTTAGTGAGTTAAGAAAAAGGACAGAAGTATGCAGTGGCTACAACAATGAGGTAGTGCACTTTTCACAACTTAAGATAAATGAGAAAACCATATTATTATAAATCTACTTGCATTAAAGTATTATGGAGTCTATTTCTTGATTCAGTTTTGGAGCCAGTTCAAGAGAGAAAGTTGCTGCGCGCTCTTGTCTTGTTGCGAGAGTAGTATTTTGTCATTATTTTGGGCACTCATGGGGCGCACACTTCTCAGCGAGATTTTTAAAAAGGTCGAAGAGCGGCGGCCACGGCACGGCACGGTCAAGGATATTATAATTCAAGCCTTAAGGAAGACACCGAATGACTGTTAGATCGCAACTCTCATTGTATTGCAATCGACGTTTATATAAATTGAAAACCTTCTCAACACTGTAAGCTTATTTAGAAGGCTGTACCTTTGACTTTGAAGTTCAATTCCGATAGAACCGAGCTAAGCTGTTGGAAAGCTTTGAAAACTTCCACAACAGGCAAAGTTCAAGAACGACTCATTTGGGGTTTCAAACCAGGGTAGCTCAGCATGATATCAACTGAATAATAGGCTGGGTGCCACCTGCATGACCTCAGGTACATCGATGGCGTTGGTAGCCCAGTGGTCAGACAACTGGTCTTGTAATCGTGGGATCGCGAGGTTCGGGGATGGAGGCCCACCTCGGTCAGACGGTGTGTCCTTGGGAAAGGAAATTTTCAAGAACTTTCCCATTTGGCTCAGTCCTTTCGGAAATAGCAAGACGTGTTAAACTTACTCATTTCGTGCTTTTTCAAATATATGTTCGGGTAACACTTTCAATGTGGTAGGACAACAAAAACAATATCTGATTGGGCAACCCAAAAGGGGGTTTGTTTTTGGGTTGTTTTCTTTGAGGATTTTTTTTTAATGGTGGGAAGAGGATATGTGGGTATTCATGACGCGAAATATCAGTGTACGAGGGCATTCAAAACAAAATGGACAAAATCTGGAAAATCGAGAGATTCGCATTATATAATAAGTTCGATCGATAAGCAGGAATTTACCGAGAGCACAAAAATAGTGACTTCATATTTGGGACAAT
>NW_004797680.1:292494-293919 GCF_000002075.1 Aplysia californica
AGGGGGGGTGTCTCCGATACGTCTTTAAAGAGTTAATGGCCAGGAATGCTTTTAAAAAACCATCCTCAAGTATTTGGAACTGAGTCATTGGTGAAATGCAAGTTTGTTATTTTGAGAAAAAAATATTACCTTGAAATAATCCCAATTTAAATCGTAACAAAATAACAAGTTAGCCGATAATATATTAACAAATTAAAAAACTTTTACTTAAAATTTTCCTGTTCATCAATGATAAATTCCCATTGAAAGAAATAGTGTTCGTATCTTAAAATGAAATATTTGATGTACCTGTTGCTGGTATTCCATACCTACTATTTACTCGCTAAATAAGGTTTAAGATTTGAGTCTGAGTAAAGAGAGGCACATCCAAACGGTAACGGCCAGATAATTCAAGGAAGAAGTGAAGAAGCAAGACTGATATATATACAGAAACAAGACAGGGAAAGAAAAGAAGTAGGAGCTACCAGTGGCGCCCTCCAACGACCCACGCGAAATAAAGTTCCGGAGGAAAATCAAAACAATCCAGGAAGGATAGATGAATACCAAATCACATGATAGTGGGTAATAACAAGTGCTTACCACTGAAAACTTTGCAAATCATTCAGCATAGCCATGTTCTAAGAAGAATTTTTTTAATATAGACCAGGATCACCACACAAAAAGAAAGATGAACAGTAGGAAAATACAGTACTTTCTCATTTAGTATTTAAAAAATTTTTAACCCTGGAAATAGAGTTCTGTTGTTATAAAAAGACACATTACGATATTTAAAAAGAAATAAAACAGATGATCTCACACAAATCAGATAACTAAGGGAAAAGAGAAAAACAACAAGTAAATATAGAATCTCTTCACTTTGTCTCAACATAAAAACAAGTAAGCTCACAGTTCTGTTGACCCTTAGAAATGCTGAAACCACACACCAAGTTCTGTGGTTTTATACCATCAAACAAATCGGCCACTCCTGACTCATTCATTCTGCTCCTTCGGTTTGTTCCTTATTTCATGGGTTGTGCCACTGACAGCGATATATATTCTCCACTTTTGATAACGCCTCTCGGTCGTCCAGACTTTGTGACCGATGGGCATGTGGTTGGAAATCCGTATTGTTTCGAATGATTTATGTGTATCGGTGATTCTTTACTTGGTTATTACTCTAATCAGTGTGAATGTTGTTATTCAGGGTGAGATGGCTAGCTCCTGATGTTTATTTTCGTTTGAAAATCTATTTTTACATACCGATAAACGATAAATCAGTGCTTGCCAAACTTGGCGATATCAACCCCTACTGCCCGTTTTCGTAAATGGGACTTAGCTGTAGGCGACGCTACACTATCCAAAAACAATACTGCATAGAGGAGATTTCATCCTGAAACCCCCGTTCTTTGTGCTTGTGTGTGGGGGGAGGGTGGGTGAGTGGGCGGG
>NW_004797680.1:294475-295874 GCF_000002075.1 Aplysia californica
ACACACACACACACACACACACACATACATACACTCACACTACACAATATTATATCTATCAATCTTTCCACGTTATATTATTACCCTAGTACAGAAAATTATCAAGTGCCCCCACCCTCAGTTTTTGGAATACAAAAACAAAGGAAGAGACATCGAACCATCTCACGTGATTAGACAATACCATTCGTCTTCCCGACATGCTCGGCACACCCCACCATTATTTCGAGTGAACCCTTTGAGAATCTAGGAAAGCGTAAGAGACCCTCCTGTCCTGGAGAAATTATACCTTTCTAAGTTGGATGTCCCCCGTTGAGCGGAATTGTAGGCGTTTAAGGGAGACTAAACACTTTCCATGTCATTATCGATTACCACTCTGTGAGTTGGGAGCACCAGGTTCCAGTACACACCGTGCATATGAGTGAGCCATCGTGGGGAAATCAGGCGCTCATCAAAATAATAAAATCAAAGAAACTGGCATGTTCTGCTGTTTGTTGAGCAATGTTCATCGATTATTCGTTTTCGGGCTCAACACCCTTTATGTCCATGTTAAAACACATTGCTACTCGCATTTTACTGAAAGACTTCGATCAGAGGCCCCCCAAAAATATATAAATTTGTAATTTTTAGAGACACTTATACTTTCGAAGTCACCCAACTTACGCGGCCATTTTTTTTGTGATTTTACCTCTCTTTTGGGGACACTTTACAAAAACAAGCGTGGATCTACTTCGATATCCAAACAGATTTTCCAATTCCATTTTCCTTACATAAATCTCAGAAAATTCTGTGCAACGACGTATATACAATGATTTGTTGGCATATAGTAGTTCTTTGATAAGGGCAGCAATATTGCCTTCAAAATGGTCCAATGCCGATTGGACATTGCGTGTCGCGTATGTCCTTAAAGAATGGACGTGGCTTTAAATCATGCTTGAATGTAAACACGTTTTAAAGATCAAACAGGCCAATTTGTTAAAATCCACCACCTTCTGTCTTTTATTTTTTTAAATATAATATTTAATCATGTTAATATGTTACAATCCTGTCATCAAGATTTGCATAATTCAGAGGGCGGACTGATTAGATCATGCCTGTGAGAGCCAGTGGGATACACGTACAGTATTCCACTACACAGATGGTGATACTTGGTAAAATTAACCCCTCCCCCCGTGCCTACATCGAATTGACAATTTCTGCGTGTAACAGCGAAGAGCGTAATTTTAAATTAATATATCCAGTGCACACTGCCAATCGGGGCCAATCAGATTGAGTCGAGGCCAGCTTAATTTTCCTCCACGAAGCCACTGTTTGACTCACAATCTTGAAAAATTAACGCGTGTGTGTGTATGTGTGTGTGTGTGTATATATATGTGTGTGTGTGTGTGTGTGTGTGTGTGTG
>NW_004797680.1:295981-301659 GCF_000002075.1 Aplysia californica
GTGTGTGTGATAGCCTATCCTTCTGCATTGTTTGGGGCCCCCGAAGAGCGTGCTCTGTAACTGCTATTTTTATTTTCTGTTTGTTTGTTGTTGTTTTTGGTTTTTTTGTTTGTCTGGGTTTTTTTACCAAGCACTGAGAGCGCTTCGCTGCGCCATTGCGCTCCTCTGAACGCACACAAACAAAGCTGCTTCCTTTCATCCTCCCTTCCTCCATTTCGACTTTTATTTCCCTGGGAAAAATTGGTGGACTCTGATGTAATCTGATCCCTAAAAAGGGTAATCACCTTTGCGTTACGTGTGAAAACTTACGCATTTCGTGAGTACGTCCCCCCAACAGGAACACAAAAATGTTCAGTTCCCACGTACATATGCTGGTAGACGCGGATTTAACCTATTGGGACAATCGGTGCACTTTGGTGTACCCTTTTGCCCTCACTTTGGATGGACAGTCTGGTTATCAAACGACTGCGTGAACTGTCGAGACCTTTCAAAAATTGTGAATGGCTGCTTTGACGCGTTTGATATCTATCTATCTATCTATCTATCTATCTATCTATCTATCTATCTATCTATCTATCTATCTATCTATCTATCTATCTATCTATCCCTACCCACTTACCTACCTACCTACCTACCTACCTACCTACCTACCTACCTACTTACCACCGACCGACCGACCTACCTATCTATCTTTCCATCTATTTACCTACTTATATATCTGTCTTTCTCTCCGTCTGTCCGACTTCAAGTGTAGCGTATATATGTGTTTGTGGGTGTGTCCTCTCCGCCCATTCCCCAGACAACCGACCTGGTGTTAGTCTTCAGACGTGCCTACATTATGTCTACGAGGGTGTTGTGGAACCTGGCCATCATCACCATCATCACCATCATCATCATCATAACAACCATAGCAACAATAACAATAACAATAATAACAACAACAACAACAACAACAACAACAATTTCAATAACAACAATCGTAAACAGCATTGAAGGAGGGGGACTGGGGTGGAAGATTTTGTACTAAACAGAGCGTACAAACCTAATAACATAGCAAAACTAAAACCAGTGGTGCACTGTTTATAGATACTCGAAGGATTTCGTGTAATTCTCAACTGGTACAAACTCGCAACGTGCTACCCACCAGAACTCCGTAAAAGTAAAACAGCGCGTCATTAGGTAGGGTCAAGTGCCCACTTGCTGTTCCACTGTCTCCAGCCTCTTGCTGGTTTCCGGAGAAAAGGACATCTTACTGGCAGGATGTGCGCGCTATTTTTAACTTTTTCTTTCTTACGGACGCATTGTGAGCTAACAGCTCTATTGTCTTCTTGTGGGAAGATACCGAAAAAAAAGTCGGTAAAGTAGAAGTGTAGGGCGTGTCTTATAAATGTGTGATGGTTTTCTTCTACACTGAATAACGCAATTACTTTATTTTCTTATCAAATTGGGAAGCTGTATGATATTTTATTTATAACACGTAGCGGGCATAATTATGTGTCCGATCAGCCGAAGACCAAAGGCAATGTTGTGATACATTTCAAACCATCATAACAGGTCAAAAATACTTGCATATGTCACATTGCAATTTTTTTTTTTTAATTTGCTGCTATGCCTTTTTAAGTTTCAGATAAAGAAAGGGGAGCTAAAAAATTATGTAGGAATGCCTTTTTTAAAGTGCCTCAAAACAACTCGTCTTCAAGCGTTGTCGAAGGGTTATAATGCACTCCGTAGCGTCGGTAACCTTGTGGTTATACCGCGTGCCAATTGGCACGATCGGGTCGGGTCGGGTCGGTTTGCTAGCCAGATTGAGGACTCAAAGGGGCTATCGAGGCACAAACCGTTTCGGGCGATCGACCCGAACCAATTCAACCTGATCCCATACACAGTGGGCACCCGGTGTTAGGCTAGCGTACCAGTAGTCGTGAGGTCGCGGGTTCGGGGTTTAGAACTTCAGCTTTGTGCGATGTTGTGCCTATGGGAAAGTCACTTAAAAATCCACACGAATTTCCCATTTACTTGGCTTGGTCCTTTCAGAGATAGACTTTAGATTCGGAGGTCCCGCCTCTTAAATAACCTAATAGTGTTGATAGGGGCGTTGAACCTATACCATTTCACAATTTCACATAATACACTCTCTCAATGAGTTTAGAATGACGATTGGCCTGAACTGTTTCTGGTACTACAATATGAACATGGTTTGAGCGGACTCGTTGTAAAGTGTGTTTTGTATGTGTCTCTGTTTCGTTAACTTGCTGTATACAATTTGTTCTTGTTGTAACTATTGTTGATATTGCTGGTAATGTTGCTGTTGTATTCGCTGTTGCAAAGCCGACAAAGCATAACGTTGAGGCTTTTTTTTATTAACCATTACTTTTAAAATCTACATCGACTGACCGAGATTTACGCAATGCTCTCCTTCTCCTCCTTTTTCTAAAAAAAGACGTGACTTTGATTTTCATGTGGGGAGAAATGTTATTTAGTACTGATAGCCCTGGCCGACAGGGTCGAAGCCCATCTCCTAAATGATTTAAATTGTGTCAATAGAGATGTAAAACATATCTAAAGACAAAACACAAACAAACAAAACAAAAAAATAAAACGTTTAGAAAAATCCAAAACCACACATCTCTGTTCTCAGCATGCCATAAAAATTTAACTCAAACAAACAGGGGTCAGGAAGAATACAATATAGCCATGGGACTATTCATTTACATCTTACCCACGCTGTTGTTTCGATTGGAGCAATTTGTCTTTGTCTAAATCTGAACTGCAGTTTCCCCGTTGTTGACCTTTGTTCGCCTGTAATTTGCGACAGGAACTAGTGCCAGATGCAACTTTGTTTATGACTGAAATTCATGTTCGAGGAAAGAAGAGGGCTATGGTTTCATGCGGATATTTCCGGGATCGAGCCAATGTGCGAACCTTTTACGCTCTTTGCAACGCTACTGTAAGATTTTTAAGAAGGCGAGACTCCGAATGTAACTTCCATCTGCCGATAGGACCCAGCCAAATGAAAAAAAATTAAAGTGCTTTTCCAAGGGACACAACGTCGGGCCGACCAGAGCCTTGAACCCCCGAACCCGCAGTCTCACGATTGCGAGCACAGTAGCCTATTCACTAGATAACTACCCAAATGGGATCGAGCGACCAATCAATAACAATGATGATGATGATGATGATGATGATGATGATGATGATGATGATGATGATGATGATGATGATGATGATAATGATGATAATGATAATGATAATGATAATAATAATAATGATAATGATGATAATGATAATGATGATAATGATAATGATAATAATAATATATTATAATAATAATGGATCATTTTGGGCAGAGGGGAATACAACTCTCAGTAGTCAAAAGGAAATACTGAACAAAATAACTTCCCCACAACAGATTTGAACTCACGTCTCCCATGAGATACAGCAGAGAGCCTAACTATCACATCACAGTCTTCAGTATACTGTAAACCGGGGGCTTTCTTCGCGGAAAAAAAACAATCGATTGTTCATCATATTAAGGTGGTTTGATGGGGTGGGTGGCGCTAAACGTACACAGAACAATAAACTTTAATGCCTTCAACCACATGCATGCTCATCTTGAATTCAAAAGGGCGCGAAAAATAATTATATTTCATGTCACCCGACATTGTTCGATGCTAAATGGGGTGATGGTGACCCATCGTTCTTTTTTCCCCCTTTTTTTCTTGGGGGGTGGGGGGGGGGACAGGAGAGTGTTATTTTCAATGTACCACCACTTGTTCTACTATTCAGCACTTCGCCACCACAGAATTACAAGATTCTACCTTAGTTACTCTTACTTTTCAGATATCTGACTTAAACGTTTTCGCACATTACGTGTTGGCATATATTATATCTTCCTGAAAATGAAAAACAAAAGCAATTTTTAAAAAAAATAAATAATAAAAGAAAGCCAACTTTCAGATAAAATATAATGCAGAGAAAACACAGGACGAGGCCCCAGTTATTCTATTTCCAAACACGAAAAGTTTCGATTTAGAACCTTGTTAATGTTATGTTGGCCTCGTTACTTGGTGGCACTCGAGAGCAAACGTTGTAAGATCATTAGCGACATCGCGGTGAAATCAGGCGCTCGTCAAAATAATGAAATCGAAAACACCGACAACTTTCTGCCAGTTTGGCAATGGTTCCACCGTGTCGTGAGACAATATTATAGCTGTCAGACAGGGGTCATGTTGGAAACTTGTTTTGGTTCCAGTGTTTCGTGCTGGCGAAAGCATTTCAGTGATAACGTTGACAAATTTGTTAACATATTTGTTAGTTTTAAAAGGACTAACAAATTTGTAACAGTTAAAAACAGGCGCACATCATACATCTCCCCATTTAACCAAACGTTTGGACAAGATAAAGGACCATCTCCTAACGTCCATGCAGAGGAAATATGTTAGGTTTAAAGGTGAAACCCAGCGCTTCACAACCTTTTTTTTAAGCCAGCCCTCATTTCTGCCACATTAAAGTTATAGAAACTAAAATCCGTACTGCTCACTTACAACATGTAGCCTTTTTCCAAGCGGGGCATTCATTAATACGTGCAAACCCTCTGGTGATTCCCCACCACTCAACAAAACTACCAAAATCGCCCACTAAAGGGCGATACTAATTGTGTCGGCGAGCACTGGTGTAAATTGCTGTGCAAATGTGAGGCAGCGTGGTGGAATCAGGCTCTCGTCAATTTTTGGGCATGTAGAGTTATTAGTATCATCTTAAAGCTTGTTCACTTGTCTTTATTTAGATGACTAAAATATCCATTTATCTTTTATACAAGTCGAGATATGAAAGAAGGAGGTGGGGGTCACCTGATTTCAGAGGTAAAATTAGTGAGAAAATGGCCGCCAAAGATTAGTTATTTTCTTAGCTTAAGAGTCCGTGGTAACTGAAAATTTACATATGTGTGCTTTTAATCAACGCTTTTCAGAAAAATCTACACAGAAATGAGTTCTTTAATGAGCATGAAAAGGTGTTGAGCCAAAAAAAAAAATTTGATTAAAGTTCACAAGCCTGCGGCAAAAAGCAAGTTTCTTCACTTTGATTATTTTGACGAGAGCCTGACTCCACCATGCTGCCTCACAAATTATGATATTCTGTCGGTAGACTAATTTAGCAAGAGACAAACGGTACATGATAAAAAGTGCTTCTATGATGACAAGGGCAGAAATATAAGGATAACAGAGCAGTGCTTGCCAGTCTAGGTGGTATTATCGTCCACTTGTGGGCGATTCGGTAGTTCTGGTGGCGGTGAGGATCATTCAGATAATGACAGTTGGCGTTATTTTATGCCCCGCTAAGAAATACATGTAAGTGGCAGTACGAAAATGTTAGCCTCTTAAAAGGGACAAAAGTGGATGTTGGCTTTAAAAAAGGATGATAGGTTTGACGTTTGAGTAGGCTATGATTACAACAGCTCACTGCTAGATTAATAGTAGATGAGGGACACACAAGACAGCATTAATTAAGAGAGGACCAGATGTAATAGTTCGCCGCGGTTTGAAGCAGGGGAGCGAGATAGAGAAGTGACAGAGACACAGTACAAACTGTATAGCTGCTTTGTATATGTATGTATGTATGTATGTATGTATGTATGTATGTATGTACGTACGTACGCCCGCACGCACGCACGCACGCAC
>NW_004797680.1:304714-309433 GCF_000002075.1 Aplysia californica
GGGGGGTTAAGAGCTAATGTTTTCGTGTCAAGCACGAAACCTTTTTTTCACATGGACTATGTTAGATAGATTTAAAACACAATCTTCTGTCAGTGAAGATAAGAGGCCTCGAAACTGCCATGGTTTGGGTGGTCTGGGTGGAACGAATAAAACTGCCCTTATGAGAACCACTGGATGGCTTGGTTCGGTGGACTACATCGCGCAAGTTCTGGAACGCCATGTCTAATTATTATTTTCGTCATGGTGTCATTCAAGTACATAGACATATCCATGCATAGCAAATAAATTTCTCACAGGGCCAATGCCACTAGATAATTCTTGGGAAACAAAATCAAATCAACGTTGGAGTGGTCACTAATAAATCTATAGCCGCGATATGAATCCAATAGGTATATATGAAGAGTGAAGTACCATGAAACAGCCGCTGAAGAAAAGCGACTTTGCTTCCAATTCAAACCCTATGTTTGCAACTCTCTGTAACATCTGGAATTAAATGAGGAATAATTATGCCCAAAATTAAACAGAGTTGATGCCCAAAGAGTTCTTGCATTACACAAAACTAATGGCTCCAAAGCAAAATAACAACGAGCACATTTATTGTTAAATCCAAATTTTGCATGGTATTTGTGATTGATATGTTTTCCGTTCTGATTGAAACTATCGTGACAAAATATTGAAATTATTTTGTATTGCAATACAAAATTTTCCATTTCATTGGATATATAATGTACTAGCTGGGCCCTTTCGATGAAAAGAATGATCAGTGCGTTAACATCAACCGAATTTTCTAAAATTACAGAGACAGAAGCGTGTTGATTGTTCCCAGTAGCAAGAAAAAGAATTTGACAAAGGGGTCCAGAAAAAGGGATGATTGGCATCAAACGAAAGGATCACAGTCGAATTTAGCACCAATACAAACACAAGTAAAAAAAAAAAAAAGAAAACATGAGAATAGATCTATACGGGTCGCACACTTAAAATAGTGCTCAGTATTGCGCGGCAAAGCGCGATAGTATCGAACGGAAGTACGACTTGCAATAAACAAACCTGGCGGATTTTCTAAAAGTACAGAGACAGAAACGTCGGCCTACAAAAGCGATAGGCCTAGGCGAAATAAAGAAATTTAGCTTTTTGCAGCAAAACTGTCTCAAAACTGAAAAAAAAAAACGAAGGGCGTCATGATCTGGAGAATATTTTAAAGAATCTTTTGGCGAAAACCGCATGTCGATCGATGAAGCCATTAAAAAGCCTTTTGAATAGCAAAATTCTGCCACCACAAATAGTAATTGATAATAAATAGATGTTCATTCTATCAATGTTGATGCTCCTCAATACACGCGCGAAGACAATTTTACGTTTCTCTGATTTCGCACAATTTTGCCAAGCCTGATTTTATAAGGTCAATTTTGAGTGACCATATCTCGGACGTCTCTCAACATAACTGAACTATCAATGAGTTCGATTATGCAAAATTTATTTAGCTTTAAATTGGTAGGCTGCATGAGTAGGTAATGATTGTGTGATTACATTTTCAAGTTTTTTTCGGACGCCGTTGTATATATTTACAGTCAAACCTGTATAAAACGTCCACCCATTGTCAAGGAGAAAAGTGGTCGTATAACACAGGTGGACGTCTTAAGCAGAACTGATCAAAATGAAGAAAGCAAATCCTTGTCTTATGAGGTCCAAACCGTGGCAGATCAAAGGCATTGGACTGCTTGAGGGCTAATTCAAAAATGGTTTTGTTTTCTTTAGACAAAGTGGGAAGGGGTGTAAGAACGGTTTTTGTGGTTGTTTTTTTTTTGGGGGGGGGGGGCGTAGCTTTCTTTTTGTTGCTGATTTTGTGCAGGGGTAAAATAAACGAAATATTATGAAAGTATGACGATGAAGACCGAGTGTCATGGTAAAACAAACACACAGATCGCTACCACTTGGAGAACGAGAGACGCTTCTGTCGCAAATTCACGTCAACGTCAATTAACTTTGTTACAGATTTGGTAAACAAAACAGTGACCAGTCACCTCACACACGATTTGTGCACGAGTCGCGGGCGGGCTTTAAAGATTATGACGGATCATGCTTCCCCAGCAGTTGAAATGTACTGTTAGGTCTACCCATTGTTCAACTTTGGCAAACATTCATTGGAGGAACTAACAATAACGGCCGGTGAATGGATAATGACACCCGTCCACAGCGTCAGAGGCCGATTCAAAATTTACGACTAAGCGTTGGGCAATGAATGACCACGCCTGGCCGCCTGAGGCAGGTAAATTCTGCAGTGAGTTGATAAACTAAGGTGGCTGATTCCACGTTGCGGTGACCGTTTTAAACATTTAAATTATAATGAAAAAAGCGCAAAAAGGGGGGTGGGGGTGGAAAGTGGCCGTTTGTACGGGTGGTCGTACTATACAGGCGGCCATCTGTAAAAACGGCCACTTTCCATTTCTCCCTTTACGTGTTTTTTCTCTGCATTGCTCCCCAGGAAGTTGTTTCACAATGCTTTCAGGTCTGCTAGGGTAATAATATAGATTATAAAGCACATCAAGCTGTTGAGGGAAATTTGAGCTATACAAATGCTATCTATCTATTTATCTATCTATCTATCTATCTATCTATCTATCTATCTATCTATCTATCTATCTATCTGTCTATCTATCTATTATTAGCTATCTATCTAAAATCGCTTTTTAAAAAAGGTCAAGGAACAAAAATTCAAAGAAAGATAGCTGAAAAACAGTTCACCGAATTTTTTTTTTTCAATTTTTCAAAAAATGTGCTTTTGACTCTCTAGATTAAATGTGTACGATTTCGGATTTCAACAACAATGAGAAATATCTATGTAAAATTACACTGGTCGGATTTCAAAATTCTGAACCGCCATGGTTCTTCATGAACATTGTCAATAGTGTGACCAAACACTCGGCAGGACATGCCTTCGGAGAACTTGTTGCGGTAGGTTCTTCCACTCATGGGGTTTTGCCACTCCTGGGCGAGGTAGCCCAAGAGTTGTTGAAGATTTTTGTACAGGTCTCTATTGGGGTCAAATCCGGTCTTCAAGCTGGCCAGTCCAAGCGAGTGACACCTCGCTGCTGCAGGAAGTCCCCCACGATGCTTGCGCGATGTGGCATAGCGTTGTTACCGTGCAGAACAGCCTGGGGTCCAGTCTGCTGCAGGAGAGGAACAGAAAGGGGGCGCAAGATTTCCTCCCTGTACTTTGCCCTGTATATCGTACAGGGGGGTCCTGTGGTGAGCTGAGAAGCCTCCCCACACCAGAAGGGGGCCCTCCACCGTATGGCACCACCTGCAGGATGCAGTCAGGGTGGAACCATTCTCTTCGGCGTCTCCAGACGTGGGTCGCCTGTCTGGGTGCAGCAAGTTGAATCTGGACTCGTCCGAGAAGACCACCTGGTCCCACTGACGTCGTGTCCATTGTGAATGGCGAGCAGACCACACCCGGCGAGCTGCTTTGTGGGGTGGTGTGTGCCTTAGGCGCCTGGTAGGGACACGAGAAGCGAACCTGGCTCTACTGAGATGGTTCCTCACCGTCTCCTCGTTCTCGTAGACATTGGCTGTCCCCCGTAGTTGGCCCCTAATGCCATTTGCAGTGGTGGTTTGAGACGTCACGACCTGTCTGACGATGAACCCATCGATGCTGTCGTTGGTCAAACGAGGCCACCCTGGTCGTGGCCTGTCGTGGACCCTCCCGGTCTCTCTCGAATCGTTCTTGCAGCCTCCATTATGACTGATGGGGATACCCCAGGTCGACTAGGAACGATTTGGATTGAGAAGTAATCTTGGAGCCAGGTAAGGACTCGTCTTCTGTCGACATCAGGCAGCGAGTGTTGTTGGACATTCGTGTTTTAATGAAACATGGCTGAAGGATTGCCAGTGAGAAATATTCATAGTCAAGACATCTGTTTAGCACGTGCCATGCTCAGTATTTGGCACCAGTCCCTATGCCAATGTTGCTGAGTCAGAGAATTTTAGCCCATTTTTCATTCTTTTCGGTTGTGTTTTGGAATGCTCTCCTCCGTCGCTGTGAAGCTCGTGTGGGTAAATTTGTTGTACAGGAAAACTATGTCTATTCGTCAGTCCGTCAGTGCGTGTTCCAAATTTGGTTGTCTGAGCTTAACGGGTTTGCAAGATATAATTAAAGTTTAAGTTTGACAGGTGAAAACATAAGCTGTTCCTTTACTTTTTTATGCGAGTATATATTGTTGTTGTTATCATTACAACTATTATTATAATTATAATAATAATAATAATTATTATTATTATTTATTATTATTATATAATTTCGCCGTGTAAAACGGTCACCTGTCCAACGTGGCTGCAGCCACCGTATTTTATTAATCAATAAAAATTACACAACCATGTAAAGCACTCATCGCCCGATGTTTTGTCATAGGTTATGTATTGGCACAAGAAGCTGTGGGCGAGCTGTCATTATCTGATCACTTGTAGTCATTAAGTTAGTTCCTCCAACCAGTCATGTTGCGTTGACCCCTTTCACTGTATGCTGATCACTTGGTCACAATAAATTTTCAGTTGCTGGTGAGGGAAGCGTGTGATCCCTCATAACCCATAAATCGCGCCAGGAACTCATAGTACTCATACACAAATCCTTTGTGACAAGAGGGGTCACTGTTTACCCTACCCAGTCTGTAACAAACTAACAATGGACGGCAACAGGAACTTGCAGCAGAACACACACGCACA
>NW_004797680.1:309533-318440 GCF_000002075.1 Aplysia californica
TAAATCGCTTTTAAAAAAAGGTCAAGGAACAAAAATTCAAAGAAAGATAGCTGAAAAACAGTTCACCGAATTTATTTTTTTTCAATTTTTCAAAAAATGTGCTTTCGACTCTCTAGGTCAAGGAACAAAAATTCAAAGAAAGATAGCTGAAAAACAGTTCACCGAATTTATTTTTTTTCAATTTTTCAAAAAATGTGCTTTCGACTCTCTAGATTAAATGTGTACGATTTCGGATTTCAACAACAATGAGAAATATCTATGTAAAATTACACTGGTCGGATTTCAAAATTCTGAACCGCCATGGTTCTTCATGAACATTGTCAATAGTTTGACCAAACACTCGGCAGGACATGCCTTCGGAGAACTTGTTGCGGTAGGTTCTTCCACTCATGGGGTTTTGCCACTCCTGGACGAGGTAGCCCAAGAGTTGTTGAAGATTTTGTACAGGTCTCTATTGGGGTCAAATCCGGTCTTCAAGCTGGCCAGTCCAAGCGAGTGACACCTCGCTGCTGCAGGAAGTCCCCCACGATGCTTGCGCGATGTGGCATAGCGTTGTTACCCTGCAGAACAGCCTGGGGTCCAGTCTGCTGCAGGAGAGGAACAGAAAGGGGGCGCAAGATTTCCTCCCTGTACTTTGCCCTGTATATCGTACAGGGGGGTCCTGTGGTGAGCTGAAAAGCCTCCCCACACCAGAAGCGGGCCCTCCACCGTATGGCACCACCTGCAAGATGCAGTCAGGGTGGAACCACTCTCTTCGGCGTCTCCAGACGTGGGTCGCCTGTCTGGGTGCAGCAAGTTGAATCTGGACTCGTCCGAGAAGACCACCTGGTCCCACTGACGTCGTGTCCATTGTGAATGGCGAGCAGACCACACCCGGCGAGCTGCTTTGTTGGGTGGTGTGTGCCTTAGGCGCCTGGTAGGGACACGAGAAGCGAACCTGGCTCTACTGAGATGGTTCCTCACCGTCTCCTCGTTCTCGTAGACATTGGCTGTCCCCCGTAGTTGGCCCCTAATGCCATTTGCAGTGGTGGTTTGAGACGTCACGACCTGTCTGACGATGAACCCATCGATGCTGTCGTTGGTCAAACGAGGCCACGCTGGTCGTGGCCTGTCGTGGACCCTCCCGGTCTCTCTCGAATCGTTCTTGCAGCCTCCATTATGACTGATGGGGATACCCCAGGTCGACTAGGAACGATTTGGATTGAGAAGTAATCTTGGAGCCAGGTAAGGACTCGTCTTCTGTCGACATCAGGCAGCGAGTGTTGTTGGACATTCGTGTTTTAATGAAACATGGCTGAAGGATTGCCAGTGAGAAATATTCATAGTCAAGACATCTGTTTAGCACGTGCCATGCTCAGTATTAGGCACCAGTCCCTATGCCAATGTTGCTGAGTCAGAGAATTTTAGCCCATTCTTTTCGGTTGTGTTTTGGAATGCTCTCCTCCGTCGCTGTGAAGCTCGTGTGGGTAAATTTGTTGTACAGGAAAACTATGTCTATTCGTCAGTCCGTCAGTGCGTGTTCCAAATTTGGTTGTCTGAGCTTAACGGGTTTGCAAGATATAATTAAAGTTTAAGTTTGACAGGTGAAAACATAAGCTGTTCCTTTACTTTTTTATGCGAGTATATATTGTTGTTGTTATCATTACAACTATTATTATAATTATAATAATAATTATTATTATTATTATTATTATTATTATTATTATTATTTATTATTATTATTATATAATTTCGCCGTGTAAAACGGTCACCTGTCCAACGTGGCTGCAGCCACCGTATTTTATTAATCAATAAAAATTACACAACCATGTAAAGCACTCATCGCCCGATGTTTTGTCATAGGTTATGTATTGGCACAAGAAGCTGTGGGCGAGCTGTCATTATCTGATCACTTGTAGTCATTAAGTTAGTTCCTCCAACCAGTCATGTTGCGTTGACCCCTTTCACTGTATGCTGATCACTTGGTCACAATAAATTTTCAGTTGCTGGTGAGGGAAGCGTGTGATCCCTCATAACCCATAAATCGCGCCAGGAACTCATAGTACTCATACACAAATCCTTTGTGACAAGAGGGGTCACTGTTTACCCTACCCAGTCTGTAACAAACTAACAATGGACGGCAACAGGAACTTGCAGCAGAACACACACACACACACGCACACATGCACACACACACACACACACACACACACACACACGGGTTCTCAACGTGTACACATTCCTAAATAAAGACACAAGTATGCTGTACAGAGATCGCTTCTTTTCATTCCCCAACTAGATAATCTAGATTAGATTTCGTAGTAGGCCTACCTAGTAACTGCTGGTTGAAGTGCAATTGATTTTTATTTATGTAACCGCATGTATGTTCCTACTTCGTGGAGTTCCTTGCCTCCAGGTATCCATATTCCTAATTCTTATACCTCTGTAATAGAATAAGCTTTTATATTGACAAGAGTCGGTGCACTTTTCAGTTTCGGAAGGAATTAATTTTGAACTTTGCCCGGGTGACAGCCGAAGCTTACACTTATCGATTTTAGGACCACCAAGGGATCTTTACTTTAACGTACTCAACATGAACAAGAACCTCAGAAATGTTTTGCCACTATCCGAAAAGGTTTATGCGCTAGAATACGCTAAGATCAGGGTGTGACAGTAAGATGGGGGCCTGGGGTATTTATCTTTGTCGAGATAACAACAATAAATAACAAGTGATAGCAACAAATAAAAACTCATAACACAAAAATACTTTGATTCCAGCCTTAAAAACCAATATTCATGAGTCAGGAGGTCAACCAGGCCCCTACTTGACGAGCACAACTCCGAGCAACTACTGGAAGTAGACTTTTCTTTAACGATGACCGGCGGAGTTGCGTCCCTTCTTTGGTTGCATTAAAATCGAAAGTAAAGTCGAAAGTAACAATTCATCTGGAAAACAAAAACTAAATTAGGATGTTTTTGTTGATACTTGTCTTTACTTTGTTGTTACCAGTTTCTATTTGTTGTTATCAGTTGTTATTTGTTGTTATCTCGACAAAGATAAACACCGATGTAAACAGACTACCTTAAAATTAAAAACCAAGTAAAAGCAAATAAATTAGGACGTTTGTGTTGACATTGTCGTTTTTTTCTTGTTATCGGTTATTTGTTGTTATCGGTTGTTATTTTGTTGTTACATGTATTGGTTTTTATCAGTTGTTATTTGTTGTTATCAGTTTTTATTTGCTGTTATCTCGACAAAGATAAATACCGGCTAGGAAGACCTGTTGAAAGAGTCAGGCGTACAGACGAGAGGAGAGCATAGGAGGGTGGGGGGTAGAGATGAAAACAGATAAGAGAAAAGGGGAAGAAGACAGGAAATGAGGTGAAAGGAGAGCATGTACATAAGAAAACTTTAGAGAAGAATTATCTTTTATCGCTCTCTGGTTTCGAAACCGCCTTCCCCCCTCCCCCCTAGATCACGAGAGGGGGGCTCTCGTGGTCCAGAGGCTAGAGGTTAAGGTGTTCGCCTCTCATTCAAAGATCCCGGGTAACCCCACGGGGCAGTGCCACTGACTGTAGTGTCTTTAGGCCATTCCCAAAAGGAGGGGGGGGGCATTTCTCGTTCAAGCACAGGAGAATTGTAAATGGGCTGATTCATCATGTCACGCTCATAACTGTGCCCGATCTGCAACAGGGAACTGATGCTTTTTCTTTCCTAATCCTTACTATTGTCATTTTCCTCTACTTCTTGTGTATGTTTGTCACACTCTTGTGACCCGCTATTTCCGGGGTGCCTTGATATTGATAGTCGAAGCAGACCTTGTGCTGTTGAAGCTAGAGAGGTGAGCAGAGTAAGTCTGATTCCCTGTAAGGACTTCTCTGTTGACACCCACCCCTTGGCGCTCATATGACCTTATGCAGTTGCGAGCGCCCTCTACAACATTTTCTTCTCTAAAATTGTCTCCTTTCACCTTCTTTCCTGCTCTCTAACAATGTTCTGTCGTCTACTTTTGTTTCCACTTTCTGCCCCACCCTCTCACCTACTTTGCCCCCTCCTCTGGGCTCCTAACACTTTCTGCAGCCTTTCTACTCCTACTCCTTGGCTCCATCTTACTGCTGTCTTTCAGCCACACCCCTGATCTTCTGGTAGAGAAAATCTACATCTAGCCTTCTCAGACAAGGGCGAAAAATCTCAGAGGTCCCGTGTGCAAGTTGCTCATGATAAAGATCCCTTGATGGTCTAAGATCGATAAGAGTAGGCTTCGGAAGCCACCCGGGCAAAATTCAATATTTCCTACCGACTGAAAATGTTTGGTGTGTCCCGAGCGCTCATATGACATTATGCAGGTGCGAGCGCAGTAATACACTTATCTAAAAAAAAACAAATAATAATTTTTTTTTAAAGACCTCGAGAGCCCCTCAAAAACGGTTATTATTCTGTGATTATTCATACATTATGTGTACCTTCATTATGCAAGCTTGTAGCCATAATTTTTATTGTCCCACTCAGCCGGTGTAATGGTTTGCCTGCTTTGCATACCGCACGCACAAGACGCGGGTTCGATCGACCAGTGAAGAAGTTATTTTATCGAGAATCTTAGACAGTGTGGATTCGAGGGATGCTGTATCCCATTCACCCCTGGCCCAAGCAAGGGATTCAAATTTGGTATTTATCTTTGTCGAGATAACAACAAATAACAACTGATAACAAGTAAATAACGACAAATATCAACGCAAACGTCCTAATTAATTGGTTTTTGAAATAGTCTTACATCGGTATTTATCTTTGTCGAGATAACAACAAATAACAAGTGATAACAACTGATAGCAACAAAATAACGACAGAAATCAACACAAACGTCCTAATTTATTTGCTTTTACTTGGTGTTTAAGGTAGTCTGCTTACACCGGTATTTATCTTTGTCAAGATAACAACAAATTTTAATAACAAGTGATAACAACTGATAGCAACAAATAACAACTGATAACAACAAAATAACGACAGAAATCAACACAAACGTCCTAATTTATTTTCTTTTACTTGGTTTTTAAGGTAGTATGCTTACATCGGTATTTATCTTTGTCGAGATAACAACAAATAACAACTGAGGATAACAAATAACAACTGATAACGACAAAATTTTAATAACCACAAATAACAACACAGGCGCCCTAAATTTAGTCCCCCCCACCCCCCCCCCCCCCTCCCACGATTTCGATATTTGAATGTAAACAAAACAACAACAAAAAAGGGACCCAACTCCCCGGTCATCACTAAACTAAAGAATAGTCTGCTTCCAGGTTGACTAGTTGGCAACTAGTTGCTCGGATTTGTGCGCGAAAAGTAGGGGCCTGGTCGATTACATGAATATTGACTTTTGAGGCTAGAATCAAAGTATTTTTGTGTTATCAGTTGTTAATTGTTGTTATCTTTTGTTATTTGTTGTTATCAGTTGTTATTTATGTTGTTGAATACCGCTCAAATTGACAGTAATTTTCCTTAAAGTATCTCTAGCTGCATTTTGCTTACTGTGATGTGATGAGATGTGATGTGATGTGATGTGATGTGATGTGATGTGATGTGGTGTGGTGTGGTGTGGTGTGGTGTGGTGTGGTGTGGTGTGGTGTGGTGTGGTGTGGTGTGGTGTGGTGTGATGTGGTGTGGTGTGGTGTGGTGTGGTGTGGTGTGGTGTGGTGTGGTGTGGTGTGGTGTGGTGTGGTGTGGTGAGGTGTGATGCGATGTGATGTGATGTGATGTGATGTGATGTGATGTGATGTGATGTGATGTGATGTGATGTGATGTGGTGTGATATGGTGTGATGTAATGTGATGTGATGTGGTGTGATGTGGTGTGGTGTGGTGTGATGTGGTGTGATGTGATGTGATATGATGTGGTGTGATGTGATGTGATGTGATGTGATGTGATGTGATGTGATGTGATGTGATGTGATGTGATGAACTGTGGATTCGAGGCTCTCGTGGTTAGACGACGGTATTTTCCTCTCATTCTGTAGCTCCTGGGTTCCAAACCTGACAGCGGCGGAAAATTTTCTTCTCTAAAATTTGCTCCTTACACCTCCTTTCCTGCTCTTAACTATTTACATTCTGTCGTGCTGCTTTCGTCTCCACATCCTGCTCCCACCCCTCGCCTCAAGCGCCCCATATCTGAGCTCCCGCCTCTTTCTGCAGCCTTTCTACTGCTACTCTCTGTCTCCTTCTTACTGCTGTCTTTCAGTCACACCCCTGATCTTATGCATGGTAGGAAAGATTTATACCTCTAGCCTTCTCGGGCAAAGGCTAAAAATCTCGGAGGTCCCGTCGTGTGCAAGTAACGCACGTTAAAGATCCCTTGAAATATAAAGCTTGTTGAGAAGGGTGACGGGGAAACACCAGGGTCGAAATAGGTCTGTGGGCACAATCTATATGGGTTTTGAGAGCTTCCGAGTGTACGAAAAGAATTGTGTCTTAGTAATTTTAGTTTTTGCAAACATAATAAAAATGCAATCAAATTTGATTGTATACAGTGAGCCTAAACAATCTCAGGACAACATTCGAGAAAGATCTGAAATACCTATCGGGTGGGATCAGGTGAATATAGGCTGATGAATGTGTTTTGCGTTAAAAGCCCGCTTTCTTTTCCAAATACCCCCCCCCCCCCCCAAATCTTTTGCAGTCGCAGCACACAGAGTGCAAGTGACACAGTGCCAGTGACAGTATTTGCAAAGAGACCTTATGGCAGCTCTCTGACACACGGATAAGAAATCTGGCCAATCAAAAGGAAATCGGACGATAGATTGGAACGTGTAAACAGACTAGCCTAGCCTATGGTTCAGGAAAACGGATAGACTTCACCCTTACATTCTAATTAAATTATTATATTATAGATCTAATGAATCTGATAGAGTCAAATTTAACGTTGCTTGTAACCCGCGGGGCTTTATTCTGATAACTAACGGATAAAAAAATATTGTTCACCCCCCCCCAAACACACACACAGTTTCATCTTCGACTACAGCTGTTTTTTGTTTACGTCAGCGGTCAGCGACCCTTCCCCTTTCATGGTATATTAATTTCCCATGCTGAAGGCCTGCCGGTGTAGCGCTATAAATATTTTTAAAATGGTTTAATTAACATTTAATAATTATTTATCAGTCATAGTACGAATGCTGTTTAAAAAAATTTTGTTGCGTTATTCTGAATAACTGTAGCCTAATATTATATTATCTTAGTTGAACATGTCTGTGTAGGCCTACACGTTAGGCCGCTATGTGTGTGTGTGTGTGTTGGCCAGCTCGCAGTCGCACAGCCAATGTTGAATGTAGATTCTAGTAGGCTATGTAGAAAGATGATGTTTCAGATGTAGATCTAGAATCTACAAGGAGATTAAAAGTAAACTCCTAAACTCCTTGAGAATCTAGTACATGTATCTACCTAGGCTAGTGTTTGTGTTCGACGTTCGTGAGACGTGAGTTCGTTCGTACCGTACTATAATTAAATAGACTACTCTCTGGTTCGTACTTCCGTGATGCCTGCTTGGCGCTCATTGGATATTTTCCAAATTGTTTTAATATGTGTATTCTAGCTAGAGCAGTTTCAAAGAATAATAAACATATTGTTATCGATACTATTGAACGTTGCAATACCAACGCCATAATAACAATGATGATAAGTGTTCATCATTGGTAATACAATGTACTTATTTAACGGGGCTGTTTAAATATAATTTTACACCTGGAAGGGGGATGGGTTTTTGGCTCTTGTAAGAAAAGCATAAGAAAGAGGGTGGTGGGGGGTGGTGTAATTTTACACTTTTGTGAGATGAAAAAATAACAAGGAAAAGTATAAGGGTGGCCTTGGTCACGAAAGGCTGAGGCCAACGAGTGTGCAGAGGCCACGTACGGATGTGGAATATATTTTCCAAGTATTGCAAGAAAGATAAGAAGAGGAAACAGCAGGAACAGGACCCAGATTTGGAAGGCTGCTCAGCAGACGTCCCAGTTTTAAAAAATATTTTTGATATAATGATGAACACTACTTATTGTTGAAGATAACTAATTTCACTTTTTGTTTTAAGCATATTGATCGGTATAACCATAGATGTACACTATTGGCACGACTCTATGGTAATAACAGATACGGTACGTGGAATCCTGATAAAGTCAATAACTTGCTTAAAAAGTCAACTCTTGCTTAACAGTCAACACCTTACTGTGGTCCCGTTTCTAACATTCTTTGTTTAAGTAATTGTGTTTCTGATACAGTCAACGGCTCGAGTGTTAACCTTGCGTAAAGTCAACTAGGGCTAAATCCCAAAATGAGTTCGTTTAATTTAAGAAGAGATATTTAGGGCCTGTCGAGGTAGTGGACCTACACACCTGCTCCAATTACATATATAGGCTACTTTGTTCACTCATTATCTCTTGTTTTGGTGACAACTTCAGAATTATAATAACTTAAATTGAACTAAAATCCAGGTACTTTGTAATTTTGTAGCTGTCATCATAAATTTTCAATGGCCAATAGTACAAAGGGTAAATAAATCAACCTTGCTCAAAGTCAACACTTTTTACGGTCCCGAGGTGTTAACTTGATCAGAATATTCCACTGCAATTTGTTTTATTTGTAATGAAGACAAGAGTCCCAATTTGTTCCTTATTAGTTAGAAAAAGTGTATGCAATATTTTACTTGAATGATTTAAGCCTACTCCGTTATTTATTAGTGAATGTAGAACTGCTTAATAATATTATATTATTATGTGCATATATGTGGGTATGAATGTTTTTCATGAACATTATGCAAACCGCATAGAACAATGATTGTAACACCAATTTGAACGGTATATATATATACACCCACTTGAACCGTACATATATATACCCGTTTATATACCCACCCACCTGAACCATATAATTTATATACCCACCCAC
>NW_004797680.1:319022-347804 GCF_000002075.1 Aplysia californica
GGGTAGACCGCAAAATTGTGTGACCCCCCCCCGTGGTGGGAATAGCCCCCAGACTCGCCCTGCCTTTTCTCCGCGGAGATGCCCGTATATAAGTTCTAGGTCTATGCACAGCCCTTATTTTAGAAATTAAAAAAAGGACCGCTCTTTCGGATGGGGGGCTTTTTTTGGAAATGGAAGGTCCGCCTTTCCGGGGATACCCTCCCAACCTGGGAACGATGTGTTTTCGAAAACATTTTGGGATATAGATAAAGATTGAGATCTAGATTTAGAATCTAGATCTAGATCTAGATCAAAATTGAGATCTCCCCCCCCCCCCCCCCCCTCCTGCATTTTTAATCACTAATACATTTTTTAAAATAAACAACAACTTCAAAGTCAAAGCAACTCTACAAATTAGGCCTATAATTTATGGAACTGTTGGTCAGTCGGGAGGAGGAAATGAGGAAAAAAAACTGTCCGGGACCGGAATCGAACCTCTCCAAAAGTCATTGCTCGACATCAAACGCAGACGCGCTATCAAATCAGCTATCAGAAATTCCGAGAAATTTGTGTAGATTAAGCATAATATACATAGACACTTCCATCTTTGGTGCCATGCGGTTGTCTATACTTAGATGTAGTCACGTGATCGGAGGGGTATCCTGGTCTGACGTCAAACAAGATGGGCGCCTTACCTAAAAATAGTTTGCATCATTTCTACTTTTAATCGCATGTGGTGGGAACTACCGAAAAAGCGCCCTGAGATCTACTTCTAGGCTGTCTATATATTATATCTAGATCTAGAATCTTTATCTAGTCTAGATCTAGATTCTGTATCCTTTTGGGTCGTCTGGCTAGAATCTAGAATCTGTCTGGATGATGAATTTTATGATATAGATCTAGATCTAAATCTAGATCTAGATATCTAATCTAGATCTAGATATATATAGATCTAGATCTAGCTTCTCTAGATTAGATCTATAAAAAGCCGCGAAACTAGATCAAAGATTTATGTTTGTCTGCCTAGATCTAGACCATAGATCTAGAAGAACCTAACCCTGAGCCAAGAGGGCGCTGGAAACTCTCCGAAATCACAAAAGAGTTCCCTTACCGGGTCTGTATACTTTGTGACTTAATTCCCGGTTACCGGGTCTGTATACACTCCCAACAAAGGTACTTTTTGGTAGGGCTGATGTTAGGGGACTGTACGCCCCAATAGCGCTTGGCGCTAGGGGACCATACGCCCCCATAGTGTTTGGCGCTAGAGGACCGTACGTCCTACCTGCGCTAAGGCGTGGTGTTACGGGACTGTACACAGATATGAATGCATCTTGACTTTGCAAAAATACTGGAGGAAAACGGCCAATTTAACGAAGCTCCTGACGTAAGGAGTTATTACTAGGAGAATGTTTAAAATGTCTGAATACGATTGTGAGGTATCCAGTGGCCGTGGGTGAACCAGAATTTGAAATTTGCTCACGTCTGCCCCCACGTTATTGTTATCATGTGTCAATAAAAGAAATCAGAGAGAGAAAGAGAGAGAAAGAGAAAAAGAGAGGGAAAGAGAGAGGGGGGGGGGGGAGAGAGAGACAAGAGAGAGAGTGTGTGTGTGTGAGTGAGTGTGAAAAACAGACAGAAAGGAAGTGAGAAAGAAACAAAGAAAGTAAGGAGCGGGAGAGAGGGGGGAGACAAAGTGTGAGTATGTTTGTGTGTGTGTGTGTGTGTGTTAGAGAGAGAGAGAGAGAGAGTAAATCTCTTACTAAAATCTAAAACTAAAACTAAAAGAGAGAGATTGGGGGGGGGGGGGTCGTGAGAGAAAGAGAGAGATGAACAAATTTACACAAAGGGAATGTTTTGGACAAAAATGAGTAGAGCGCAAGACGCAAGATCAACTCACATTCAGTGACAATAACAATAACCTGAAAAGAAATGAAAAAAAAGACAGCTTGTAAAAGGTAGATGAAAAGCAAAGCAAACTGTTGTAGAGACTTGACAGAACGTCGGGTTGTGAACGAAGCACAGACGAATTAAAGTTTATTTGCAAGCGCATTGCATATTATACGCCTGTCCACATTAATAATAAAACAACATTAGTATAACTGGACTACTTTTGGGCGCATGTGTCATGTAACTATAGTGCGGTCAAAAATTTGTGGCCCAACTTTTCCTCAAATATCTCTTTAACGGGAGAATCAATGTCACCTATACTTTGCATAGCAGTTTGTATTAAAAAATGTCTTAACTGAATCATATTTTTCCACAACAATTGAGGCTCGATCAAAAAAATGTTCTGTTCTTCATAAATTTACATAAAATACTAGATCTAGGCCTATCACTATAAATCTCCATCACGCGAAAAATGTGATTGTTCATAGCACTTCCTCGCACACATTTTGCATACGCATATATGGCCTATGTCACAGCTCGCCAATGACACTTTTTAGTGGCAACACTTCGTACAAAAATGTTTTTAAAATGAACACATTCTTTTTATCCTAAAGGTTTCCTAGACATACGTTCATTAAGCATGCATGCTATTGCGATTGGAGAAAAAAATGACAGACTTGCTTTTAAAAGCGATATTACCGGAGCTGTAAAAAAAAATTTAATTTGTAGAAACAATCGACTGGGATTTTTTTATTAGTACTTATTAAGGAATTTTCTAGAATACAGTGTGCAGGAGTTTGAAAAAATAAAGACAAATTTATATAAGTGACTGTGCAAAAGTTGGAGAATCTATGTTCGATAGGTTAGGAGATATTTCACAATAAGTTACGCCGTGCATTTTTGACCGCACTATAGGCGTAAGTTGGTATACTATGAATTTAATTTGTACTCTTAACTCATATTTCACGCAAGGCGTTACATGATTGATAATCTATTCTCAATCTAATAGCATAATTATACCCTGCCGACCCCATCGTTCGCCCCCACATTCCCTTCGCCAACTAACTCTCTCTCTCTCTCTCTCTCTCTCTCTCTCTCTCTCTCTCTCTCTCTCTCTCTCTCTCTCTCTCTCTCTCTCTCTCTCTCTCTCCCCCTCCCTCCCCCCCTCTCTCTTTCCCCCTCTCTCTCTCTTTCTCTCTCTCTCTCTCTCTCTCACCCTCCCTCTCTTTGATTTCTTTTATTGACACATGATAACAACAACGTGAGTGCAGACGTGAGCAAATTTCTAATTCTGGTTCACCCACGGCCACTGGATACCTCACAATCGTATTCAGACATTTTAAACATTCTCCTAGTAATAACTCCTTACGTCAGGAGCTTCGTTAAACTGGCCGTTTTCCTCCAGTATTTTTGCAAAGTCCAGATGCATTCATATCTGTGTACGGTCCCGTAACATCACGCCTTAGCGCAGGTAGGACGTACGGTCCCCTAGCGCCAAACACTATGGGGGCGTACGGTCCCCTAACAATAGCCTTTTGGTAGCGTCAATTGCCACACCGAGTGAAGCGGTGTCAAGTCTGAAAACAACACTATCTTTAGCATTATACTTATACATAATCATAATGTGTGTCTAATGGGTCAATTTGTTCTGAACTAATTTCATTGGACAAGCATCCAAAATCTAGATCTAGTAGAACTACGGTACCAACTTGGCGTGTTTTCAATGAGACGTACGCCTAGATCTAGGCTAGCCTTAGCCTACACTTTGGTGTAGAACCGGCACAGGCAATTCAAGAAGTAGTAGAAGGTCACAAGCACACACAAACTCAAGCAGAAATTCATGTTAAATCGGGGGACGGGGGTTAGGAACACACACACACACACACATAGGGACAGAGAGGCGAACGCACGACACTCGAGCACAATAAGCTAGATCTACCCACCAACGCAAAAGAGCTCCAATTTACTTGGTGGCAATTGACAAAAAGTCAATTTTTGTCAATTGCCACCACGTCACTCGGTGGCAATTGACACTGCCAAAGTAAAAAGGCGGAAGGCTGAGCTCATCAGCTCTCATCCCGCCTGCAACGCCGAGGCCCCACGTAGACCTAGATCTAGAGATCCAGACATGTGACATTTTGCTAGCACTTCCCCCTGTTCTTTCTCTCTCCCTCCCTCCCTCTCTCTCTCTCTCTCTCACACACACTAACTCACCACGCACACACACCAGGTCTGGGCGCTGAAACTTTCCAAAATCACAAAAGAGTTCCCCTACCGGGTCTGATACTTCGTGACTTTGTTCCCTGTTACCGGGTCTGTATACATGCGATTAAAAGTAGAAAGACGCCAACTATTTTTAGGTAAGGCGCCCATCTTGTTTGACGTCGGACCAGGATACCCCTCCAATCACATGACTACATCTAAGTATAGACAACCGCATGGCACCAAAGATGGAAGTGTCTATGTATATGATACTTAGTCTACACCTTTTTCTCGGAAGTTCTGATAGCTGATTTGATAGCGCGTCTGCGTTTGATGTCGTGCAGTGACTTTTGGAACGGTTCGATTCCGGTCCCGGACAGTTGTTTTTTTTTCTCTTTTCCTCCTCCCAACTGACCGACAGTTCCATAAATTATAGGCCTAAATTGTAGAGTTGCTTTGAAGTTGTTTAAAAAAAAAATGTATTAGTGATTAAAAATGCAGGAGAGGGGGGGGGGTGGTATATCTAAATTTAGATATCTAGATCTAGTCCTCCTGCGTCTTTACGGCAATTTTCGTGCGGCCTTCCATCATGTCCAAGTAGGCCTACTAGATCTAGAATCTAGATCCAGATCTAGGAAATCCTAAATGTTACCGAAAACACGTCGTTCCATGTGGGTATCCGAGGAACTGAGGAAGTGATGGCATCACATTACTAAAATTAGCAGCCAATCAGAAAGATGCGTCTTTTCTATGTTTAACGGCATGTGGTCTGTATACACTTCCATCACCAAAACCCTAGACGAGTCAGTTCAAGCTAGATCTAGAATCTAGAATATCTAGATCGGCTGTAGTTATTCACACAGGGTGTGTGAATGCTGTTGGAATTGTATTCGCACAGGGTGTGTGAATACTATGAAATTTTATTCGCACACAGGGTGTGTGAATACTGTGTGAATACTATGAAATTTTATTCGCACACGGTGTGTGAATACTGTGTGAATACTATGATATTTTATTTGCACATTGAGTGTGAATACTACAAAATATTATTGGCACAGGGCGTTTCAAAAGAAGGATGGAAATTAATTGGGCCTAGCCTAGATCTAGATTCTAGCATTTCCTCATTTTTTTCCCTCATCGCGTAGGGACAAAGATCATGTAAATTCTATAACCAGATAGTACACTCAGGTCTCTTTGAGTTTGAGCCAATTAAAAAAGTGTCCTCAAATTTGGTGGCGCCCTCTTCGAAAAAGTGTGGACTTTGCGAACAGGGTTACCGTAGAGATCTAGAATCTAGAAAGGTTAAGCCACCTCGGGAGAGGGACAAAACGAGAGGCCTAACCGTCAGACAGAAGAGTGTTATAATCGCAGCTGAGGTGCAACGCGAAGAGCCCCGTCAGGCATACCTTCATGCAATAGGCTCCGCTCCCAATGATTCCCGTCTGGCATGTGGCACAAGTCCTTACGACCTGCAGCACGCACTTTTTGAGTGGCCGCAGGGGGATGCACCTCGAGGCCCACTTATGGAGAACAGCGCGAGACCGAGGCCACAGGGGGTTGCCTCCTACCTGTCTGCCTGCAGCACATGGCCTCCCTAAAGAGGCCAGCCAGAGGAAAGAAGGAAGATAAAATATCGAAGTGATAGCATGCTGGCTGATGCCATGCGTACTCAGTGTACTGTGTACTCAATCAGATAGTCGGTGTTTGATAGATCTCGGAAGAACGAAAGTGAAGAATGGTTAGTTATGAACTTAATGTTGTTTGTAAGAAAACCCCTTGACCTGAAAAAATTTGAGGTTTCAGGGGGGCATTCCCCCTCCCGAATTTAACAATTTGATGTTTATTTGCAATTAGGTTTCATACCGCTCGCTCGCTGTGCATCGAACATCTAATTGGCACGGGCGTCAAAAAGTAATTGTTTAGAACCATAATAAGTAATCGGATAGTTATCATTGGGGTCAAACATTTGGAATAGAATGACATATATTCAAGTTATTGGGGAAATCTGAGGGTTTAATCATATTCTAATTATTGTGAATTATCCACCATTGAAACATAAGTCCCAGACTGGATCTTTGCCCAGACCCAGTGTGCTACAATGCTATTATGTTATGCATTACTTTCTTAAGCTAAAATGGTCAATAGTCGAGTTATAATCCTTCCTAGTTTGCTATTTACTAATTGAGTCTACTGGGATTTTTTTTTCTTTGGTTAAAAATGTCGTGTGTTTTTTTTTCTAAAAGCAGAAAGTGTGTGATTTGAATAAAGAAATGCTGTTTTCCTAGTGTTATAGTTTACAATAATATAATCTAATTTCTTTTTTCTCTTTCAGATATCAAGAAAAAGAAGAGAAAGTCTGTCTCTGAAACTGATGTCAGTGTAAGTACTTGGCTCTTTATAAACTTTATATGCTACAATTATTGTAAGTTTTTATGTCCCCCACCCCCCAGGCGATGCTACTGACTGAAGTGTCTTTAAGCCATTCCCAAAGGGAGGACATTAACCTGTTTTTATTCACAGTAGAATTATAAATGGGCTGATTCATGTCATGCTCATATAACTGTGCCTGAACTGCAACAGAGAACTGAGCGACTGCTTTTTCTTGTCAAATCCTAGTCCTTACTATCTTCATTTCCTCTACTTCTTTTAAGTATGTTTGTCACATTCTTGTGACCGCTATTTTTGGGATACCTTGACAGTCAAAGCAGACTTAGTGCTGTTAAAGCTAGAGAGGTGAGCAGAGTAAGCCTGATTCCCTAGAAGAACTCTGTTTACATCCACTGTTTGGTGCTCGTATGACCTTATGCAGTTGCGAGCGCCGTAATACCTCTCCTGAAACTGAAAATTTTAATGTGATTGATGAATATATATATATATATATCAATTTTCTTTTCTGTCTTTTGGCCTAAATTTCCGTTTCCAGGATGAATAAAACTTTGTCTATGTTTGCCTTTTTTCAGGAACTTCAGCATTCTGAAACTTTCTTCATCGCTCCATCAGACAAGGTTGCCACATTGGACACCAGCCAATGGCCTCTTTTGTTAAAGGTGAACTTTATTTTCTTTCTCTGATCTAGTATCAGAGTGATCTTTTTCAAGTGGAGGTGGAATGGGTACTCTTTTTTTGCTTTGGTTTGGGCAACTTATATATTTTTTGGCATTAGTTAGGTGACTTCTTTAAGATACAGTAGGTAAATCCCGCCACTGAATCCCTAAATTTCTAAGGGGAGTGCATTCCTACTGTCAGCATTGATGTTTAGCTAAGCGCATCAGCCAGGACTTCAGTGTCAGTGGACTTGCTGTTTGCTTGTGGCGTGCTCATGATATATTTGGATGCTGGATCCTCAATGGTGTCACCTTCCTCACTGCCCATATCCCTATTCCACATTATCAGACCGGCCAACTGCTCCGATTTTATCGTAATTGCTGCAATATTTTTATCAGTTTGAATCTTTTTCTTCTTCTCGATCGCATCACACTTGAAGTCTGGTATCTGTCATAAATTGGGCCGTCCTGCTCAGTTCATCAGTTTGAATGACTTAGACGGAATATGCGAAACTCAGATTTTTTTCCTCAAGCTGAGAAACTCGGCCTAACACGGATCGGATGTCTCGTCTAACACGGATCGGATGTCTCGTTGATTAAGAAAATGGATCAGGAAAACCCTTAACCTGTTGCCCGCTCACCCTGTTGATCTACAGCACACAACTCGCGAACCGAGAAACCCACCTGCTGTAGATCTACGACACGGCCCTGAGCGGGAACCGCCCACATTATAAGTATGTACGCCGATGACCTCGACCTCTACTATGGAAACCTTTTGTCCACGAACTTTGATGGGTCAGGTTTAAATACAATAGCCAGTCAGATTCCAGCTTTTATTTTGGGGAGAGCGTGCCTAATTATGTCGTCACGAGCAACGAAAGTGACGCTATCGCAACAAAGACGTCTGTACGTGTCACTCATTTACAAACACTCATGCCTGGCAACAGGTCAGAAGTCAATTGTAACTTTCTGTTGACCTACATAGCGCCTTAGTTAAGACAAGTAGACTACATACAGTGATGCAGTCATGATGATTTGTATAGGGCTACATGTATAAAAATCTCTTTTAACAACAATTTTAATAAAAGTTATGTCGCAATGCGATTAACCAATTTAGTCTGGTAATATGGATGTTAAGTTAGATGCTCCCTATTTTTTTCCATGAAAAATCCTGTGGTTTTTTTTTTCAAGTAGGAGTTGGCTGGTCTGCAGTACGCACATATATGTGTATATATTATGCATTAAACCTGCAGATAACCCCAAAATTTCGGTTCCGGGGATTTGCATTGGCTTAAAAACGTAGGTGGTGTCCATCTGGCAAGCATCATTTTCCTCCCCCTCTATCCCGAGGCCGATTCAATGATTTGACAACACACCCACACATGGCAGTCCTCTTTTGTCTGTGTCAGAAGCAGTCAACCTACTTATCAGCTGCGCAGTTTCCGGAGACACCGGCTTGCTTCAGCAGAGAAGCTCCACCCACATTCTGGTTGCTCACATTTGCAGGTGTCTTGCCTTGAGTTTACCCCTGCCATGAGATTACTCCCTATCCTTCTTTTTAACCGATAAACATGAACTGTCCTCCATTTTTACAAAAAAAATTACGATATTAAAATAATTAAAAATTAATGGAAAGAGTTGTAACTCTAACCTTATCCTTCCTTCCTAATTTAGCTAATAGAACGATGGGAGTAATCTCACGGAACAAGTATCTTTCAGAAATAAGCAAGTAGCTGCTGCAGCGTCCAGACCAGAGAGTTTACAGTAATACTAGAGAGATGACACTTCGCCCGGATGCGTGTATCTGGGTCACCAGCTGATCGTGGAGAAACACGCGGTAAACAAAACAAACTGCGTCCATTGTTCAAGGCATTTTCGTTGTTCACAGACAAGCATGGCCCCAGTTAGCACGAAATGTCAATGGCGTTCTGCTATAAACTGCACCAAATAAAATCAAAATCGGAGTTTCTTTCGATTTCCAAAGGGTGACGGAAATATTTTGATGAATAGAAAAAATATAGATCAAAATAATGACAATGTGATTGTGGTCCTACCAGACTGACACTCCATGCACAAACTCAACACACGTCAACTTTGTTATATCAGCTATAAATTGTTTTTTGTTTTTTTCTGTCTAAATGCCCAAATTGAGCTTGCATTTCTTTTTTTGAGGGGGGGGGGGTGGAAGGTGTTTGGGATCTTATTAAACTCTTTAATTGGTAGATCTATCATTATTGCTTCATGTGCTTTTCCATTATCTGAAATTGAGAGTATTTAATATAATGTGTGCGCGCGTGTGTGTGTGTGTGTGAGAGAGAGAGAGAGAAAGACAGACAGACAGAGAAACAGATTGACAGACAGACATGTAGACAGAGCAAGAGAGGGGAGAAAGGAAGACAGAGAGAGACAGATGGAGAGAGAAAGAGACAAAGGCAGAGCGAAAGAGGGCTAGATAGAGAGAGAAAGAGAGAGACAGACAGACAGAACGAGAGAAGGGGGAGAAGAAGAGACAGGGAGAGAGAAAGAGAGAGACGGACGAAACAGACAAACACACAGATAGTGCGAGAGGGGGTGATAAAGAGAGATGGAGAAAGAAACAGAGAGAGACAGACAGAGAGGTAAACAGGTGGAGAGAGTGGGGAGAAAGAGACAGGGAGAGAGAAAAAAGACAGACAGACAGAGAGGGAGAGAGAGGTGAGGGAGGGACTCACGAGGACGAGTAGATTTGCTGAGAATTTTACTGATTATTCCTTTAATTACAGTGATATTATTTTTTCAGATCTATAGAGATGAAGTAATATATCTGCGTCTATTTAATATTATTTGTCTAGATCTATGTTAACTTAAGCCAAAAATATGTCTTACAGTTTCTGGCCAAGGGAGGCAGGGGAGTTGCCTAAAATATGCGATAGAATCCACAGACCTAGATCTAGTAACCCAGTGAACTAACTACTGACGGCACTACATTTTCTCACGACTTGACAGCATCGCCATGGCAGCGATCACCGCGCGTAAGTGTTTTCGCGCCCCGTGCCAGGCGATACGCGAAACAATGCACTGTTGTTATGGAGCGCCGCCACGAGTGTCACCTCTCTATTACCGTAAACCCTCTCTGGTCCAGACTCTTTTCCCATCCCTGCTTTCTCAAAACTTGCTGGACTCTCACTCACCATCCCTCTTACTTCCGTGCCCTGTGAGTGTGGTTTTTCAGCTCAGAATCGTGTTCATACAGCACTCCGCAGTTCACTGACCACAAAGGCTGTTAACAACATTGATCATTTTGGCATGAAAACAAGCATGAGGCAGTTTTATTTGATGAAAAGGAAGTGATCCAGGAGACTTGTGAGATTTTCATGAGGGAAAAAAAATCGGAGTCTGTAAAGACTTGCATGTGAACCCTTGGATGGCTCTGAAGGATAATGATTCAGCTTATTTGCTTTGTGTATTACAATTGGAATTGACCCTTTTTGGTTTGTCATTTTTATTTTACTTTTTAACTGGCTCAACCACCACCACACCCCACACCCCCAGTGGACAACTCTCAATGGTAGTCAGTATTAATCATTTATTTCTTTTTACAATGAAACCTTACAGTTAATTAAAAAAATTGTTAACAATCAATCATAGTCATGGTCACTCTGTATTAAGATTTTTTTTGAAAAAACAGTGAAGGAACCTCTTAAGTTGGCCTGAAAAGGGGAGCCCTGTATCCCCATAATTTCTAACAACATACGGATCTAAGTAACACTGCTTGTGGCTAAATCTCTGAACAGAAGAATAGGAACCAGATAATAAGTGGGACGTTCATATGTCTTAAACCTATTGCAAACTTTCGTGATGTCCATTGGCGCGCTACAAAACTAGAAACTTATTGTGCATTTTTTAAACGTGCCAGGAATGTCTTGAAGTAAAGAAGGGGTCTGGTTATGCAACTAATTTTATTTTTTATTTACTTTTTGAAAGAGTATTTTCTCAGTTTAAGTGTTATGGACTCTTGAGTACGCTTAATGTTCTTGAGATCTGCAAATGGTTCTAATGTGACTTTTTGTCAGATTCAGTTATGATCAGGGCTCTTTATTTCTCAGAACTATAACATAGCAGTTATGTTTTGTCGTTTTCAGAATTTCGACAGGCTTAATCAGCGTACAAACCACTACACACCAATCCCAGCAGGATGCTCTCCTTTGAAGAGACCAACAGAGGAATATGTGAGGTAGGCTGCTTTTTTGCCCTGTGAATGTAGTTTCCTATAGGTAGATGGTGGTTGGCGGGTGTTCTGGTATGGTTTGCTTCTTCTTTCCTATCAAATTTCTATAGTGGTTGGTGGTTGGCGGGTTATCTGGTATGGTTTGCTTCTTCTTTCCTATCCAACATCTATCATCCTTCTCTCCCCTCCTTTTTTGTGTTTGTTACTCTCTTGTAGCACCTCTAATCTTCAGCACTTATATGACCTGATTGTGTTGCAAGTGCCGTTAAACACTTACTAAAACAAAAAAGGTAGATAGTTTTAGGGTACCATTGGTAGTTCCTATTTATCACTCGTTCTTTTTTTGTTGTTTCTGTTTGTCTTGCTTTCGTCAAGAGGTGATAGACCATAGACGTGTTGATTGACCTTTGTTTTGCATGAATAATTTGGAAATGTATCTGCAATAATGAGTCTTATTGAGCTTTTATTGTGGTCTCTAAAGCAGTTTTTCCACTGCATATCTGTCTGTTTATTGGACAGAGTTACTGTCTTTGTGACACTTTGAGTATTTTGTAACTCTGCAAATTGTATTATACATTTTCTTAATGGTTATAGACGTTTTGGAGAGCACCAAATTTACATTCCTCAGTTGTACTTTCTGCCATTTCAACTAGAAGGGATCCAATATGACAGATTTAAATAGTGCTTCTTCATGGAATTCTGTCGCTCTTATTCACTACCAAATGGCTTCAAATTTTTAAAGTCAATATGTTTAGCATTGGATGAATGCAAAAACATTCTTGTTGCTATGGTCTGGTTCTGTGTAGGTCTGGATTCATCAACTTGGACAAACCATCCAACCCGTCGTCCCATGAGGTTGTAGCATGGATCAAGAGAATTCTGAGAGTGGAAAAGACCGGCCACAGTGGTACTCTTGACCCCAAGGTTACCGGATGCCTGATTGTGTGCATTGAGAAAGCCACTCGACTGGTGAAGTCACAGCAGGGAGCTGGGAAAGAGTATGTCTGCATTTTTGAGCTTCACAACCCTGTGGAGGATGAGAGGAAAGTCAGACTGGTAAGATTTTTTTTTAAAAAATCTTTGTTTTGTTATTTGTGTGTGTGGGGGGGGGTATTGGATTGAAAAATAAATAATTTACTTCAGCTCTGGTGGTAGCATTTCTAAAACTCCAAATGTTCTTCAAAGATCTGAGAGTTGTATTTTTATATTCATAGTTTGTAAGGAAGTAGTTTTGTTATCCTTCACATTTCTCTCCCTTTGTAATGTCTGTTTTACCAGCTCTTTTGAACCACTATATTACAAGAGCAAAGTGTAGCTCATGGTGGGGTTGTTTTTTTTCTCCCTCAGTGCTTGGAAGGGATCAAAGGTGCCATGTTCCAGAGACCTCCGCTGATATCTGCTGTCAAGCGCCAACTTCGTATCAGAACTGTGTATGATGTAAACATGCTGGAGTATGACAAGGAAAAAAATATGGGTAATCAGAAATTATTTTTTTGGATCGACTGAGAAGTTATATAATTTCTTTGCTACAGTGAAAGGTTTTATATTTGTATGCAAATGACTGCCTTAGCCATAAAAACAAATCTGTTAAATGAATTAATTTAGCCGAATGTTATTATTGCAGTCAAGCACAGAAATTCACGGATATCTTGAACAATACAGTATTCCCCAACTGAACCGCTTCACTCTTTCTTTTTCCTTCTTCAGTTTTAGATAAGGTTCACACTCTATCATTCTTTCTGTAATAGTTTCCACTTAAGAAGATGGTGCTCGTGAGGGCTCCTTAGCGTGCGTTAACATGAACCAGGGGGCTTTCACCTGTTATTGTGCTGCTGCGTTGCTAATTTCCAAGCATGCCATTTTGCCCAACCGGTCTGCTGTGTTTTTGTGGCCATTTGCATCCTTTTATGGGCTTTCTTGTAAGTGGTTTGTTTACTCTTTATGCCATGACACTCAGTTACATTTTTTTTAGGGTAACTTAACCCAAATCATACAAATCCATGTAAACTACTTATGTGATCTATGATCCAACATTAAATTGTGTGCTGCTGCTGTTTACCTCAGGTATATTCTGGGTGAGCTGTGAGGCAGGCACATACATTCGTACCATGTGTGTGCACCTGGGTCTCTTCCTTGGGGTTGGAGGGCATATGAGAGAACTGAGGAGAGTGCGTTCTGGGATCCAGAGTGAAAAGGTGATAACTTGTTTTCTTTTATATTTAGTGATTAGTTATGGTTGTCGATTAATCCTTTGGGAAAATAAATTTTTGTAGCCTATTATTTTCTCATATATTATATGAGAATGTTGGGAGAATTAACTTGTAACTTGGCAATTCATACCTTGTGTGAAGTTTGTTCATCTGTTAATGAAATTTTTGTCACAAATTTGAAAACAAAATTCTTTTGATGTTTTATGGTGGGCTCTGAATATTCTTCTATTGGCTTTTGGCACTTTTTTAGCACACAGTTAGCATTTGTAAAAGAATTTACTTATGAATGAATTACAGTCGAACCTTCTCTGTTCAGGACGATCACCTGTACAACCCCCACCCGCATATTTTAATATATTGTAATATTGTATTGATACTGCCTGAGGGGTCCATCTACTGAAATGACCCATTTTTCTCCTCGACAAGTGATGATCGTCTCGGACAGCTTTGACTAATTATTTGGTGCGACTTTTGTTAGTAAGTTTAAGATCAGAGGGTACACCAATGTTATAAAGGATTCCAATCCTGTCTGCCAAATGACAGGAGGGAATGGTGACGATGCACGACGTGTTGGACGCACAGTGGGTGTATGACAACCAGAAGGATGATACGTACCTGCGCTGTGCTGTGCGACCTCTGGAACTGTTGCTCACTGCACACAAGAGGATTATCATTAAAGATTCAGCGGTGAGTATTCCGTTAAAGGTTGATCTTGATTTTTTTACCTTGAAAATATATTTCATTGGCTGTTAACCCAAATTAGCTTCATTTTGATCACAATGCCAAAAATGACCAAATTAAGTAACAAAGCTGATCTGGATTGCTGCTGCTTGTCGTAAATACATATACAAGGGGGTTACCCTATTTTTAAAAAATAAATTTGTAAAGTGTTTTACGGCACTCGCAATTGCATAAGGTCATATGAGCGCGCGGGACACACCTAATATTTTCAGTTGGTAGGAAATTTTGAATTTTGCCCGGGTGGCGGCCGAAGCCTACTCTTATTGATTTTAGACCACCAAGGGATCTTTAACGTGCGCAACTTGCACACGGGCCCTCCGAGATTTTTCGCTCTTATCCGAGAAGGCTAGGTGTAGATCTTTCCTACCAGAAGATCAGGGGTGTGGCAGAAAGACGGCAGTAAGGAGGAGCCATGGAGTAGCAGTAGAAAGGCTGCAGAAAGAGCCGAGAGAAGGGGGCAAAGGAGGTGAGGGGGTGGGGGCAGAAAGTGGAAATGAAAGCAGACAACAGAACATTGCTAGAGAGCAGGAAAGAAGGTGAAAGGAGACAATTTTAGAGAAGAAAATTTTTCGGTCGCTACCCGGATTCGAACCCAGGACCTTTTGAATGAGAGGCCCACACCTTAACCTCTAGGCCACGAGAGCCCCCTTTACCCTATTTGAGCTTCAATGTGAATATAAAGATGAAGTAGAATCTTGAAACTTAGTAAACTCGAGCAATACTACTTTTTAAAATCTAGAATTTTGAATAAATTTTTTTTAGCCAAGAGACCTACAATGATTTTGAAACCATCTACGACACATAACTTGTATAAGTAGGCCTATGCTTTTTGTGTTATAAGTTTTTTTTATACATGTTCATATGAAAGCCATTCAGATTTGATTCGGTTAGCATCATTTCAAAATACAAACAAGCATTTTTGTCTGTTTGGTGGAAAGTTGGATCCCTCTAAGCCTGGGGTAGCCCTTTCAGTGAAAGTAAAAGCAGCTGGTTTTCTCTAAATGATTTATATTGTGTCAATGAGGGAACAAAAACTTCACATTATAATTTATTAGGGATAGAGTTTGTAGTAAAACTTTGATGATTTGTTCAGGTGTGTGCTGTATGCCATGGAGCCAAGGTTCTCCTTCCTGGTGTGCTGCGCTATGAGGACGGGATCGAGGTGGGACAGGAGATTGTTATTGTCTCGACAAAGGGAGAAGCTGTCGCTTTAGGTCAGTTTGTACTTTTTCTCCTTTAAGAGTGCTTCTTTTACAGCATTTTTGACTTGGATTCTTAAAGTATTTGGCATTTGAGACTTTTTAATCTACTCTATGACAGTTCCTACTTTTAAAATAGACGATATGAAAGAAAGAAATATGAAAACTTCAATGCAAGTTTTGTGCAGAAGTCTTTAAATTCTGTATAGTATTTCAGAAATCCTGACTTATTTTAACCCATTGTTGACTAAGGCCCTTGCCAGAGAGCTGCTCCCCTGGAACTGGGCATTTTACCTATGCTTCAGCAAATGGACCAGCAAACTGGGGTAGCCTCAGTAAAATGCTTGCAGCTCTGTTATTTAAGGATTGAACCACCATAAAGTATATATTTTTGTAAAGGAAATTGAATTGTGAATGTGTTCATGTGGTTTTTGTGCTATTTGAATGAAGGATTATTTTTTTTCAAAAAAGGCTAAAAATTGTACTGCTGAAAACCCTCAAATACATTTTTTTGTCAGCTAACAACCACATTGTTCGCATAAAAAATATGGAGCATTCAAAGTCCTTCACCCTGAAACAAAATTATTGAAATCTATTGTTGTAGAAGTTATGCCAATTTGAAAAAGGTCACCCGTTATGAGTGCAGAGATGCCAACCGGTAGGATTTTACGTATTTTAGTACGATTTTTGCCGAAAATACGCGAATACGACTTTTCATGACAAATTATGCATTCTGGAATGCGAAAAATACGAGATTCAGTGAGTAATCCTAGTTATCTCAAGTCCAATCTTTTGTCAAAATAGTTTCAGTATCGCGGAACTGGAATATTTGAAAACCAAGTCCGATAAGGTCAGTAAGTTCAATTTTGCCGGTCGCGATTGTGATTTTATATTCATTCAGCTTTTCCGCGTCCGAGAGTACGTTTCACTTTCAGGCGGAAGTGTATGTGACACCGAGGCTCGATCGGGAAAATGAAGATCTACTTTCGCTTTCGTTACCACCCAGAAGTTTGCCAGCAGTAGTCTGATATGATAACGCAACATTAGTGACATGCAGGTTGTGTAGTACAAACGCTGTGTCACCGTGCAAATAAAATTTAATCAATTCTCGGACTCGTCTCTGTGCTTTCACTTGTGTGAAAAAAAGAAAAGAAAATACTAGCGTCATCTGATTTTTAGATTGCGTGGCTCACCGTCGTGACCGGTCAGTGACCCTGCACCCATTCGCATCGCGGCATCGTATGAGCAAAGGCCGTCTTTGGTGGGAGTAATGGCATTGCGAATTAAAGGACTATGGAATAGAGGGGGGGTATTGATTTTTTTTAAAAGATACACTGGGGGGGGGGGGTGTCAAGGCAACACCGGAGGACAAAAACTTGGAAGCAATTTCAATATTTTGATTAGAGCTCTGGGACACTTCATTCTTTGCAAGTCCTTGTTAGTGAAATAAAGTGTTCACGTTTCATTGGATGGGTGATAATAAATTATACCTACAGTGTATGTTGTAGCTTTCTGTTCAAGACTGGCAGATTTTCAGTTTCACTGCATCTTGCCCTCCCACGGTTGTTACAACTCTCACAGTGCATGGGTCTACTTGAGCCTTTCAAGTTATTGCTCTTCTCTGAGTTTGACCCATACTTTTAGTCTGTCAGTTCATAACATGAATCATGACACCCAGACTGGTTCTTGATAGTCGAAATCTTGTTCTAGGCCCTTCCGAACGCTCAAAGCAGGATTAATTTTTTATATAATAATGAGACGAAAATATTATAATAGACTGAAATACTTTAGTCAAACAAGACCCCAGTACAACACTGAACACTAACATGTTGACTGGATACATGTATATTGTACGCGTGTGTGCTCCCTTTTTCGGGCTGGTGAGCTAGTAATTTTTTTTCAGGAAATATTGCTGGACATCCTGAACATTTTACTAGTTGGTCGGTCGTGGGTGAAATACACATTTTCCCCTGAAAATACACATTTTCATATCTCCCAATACTCATTTCGGTTTTCTGTGGCTGGCGTCTCTGCAACAGTTTAAAAAAATTTGCAGTAACTGTAACAGATGTATCGAGGCTGTTTTGAATTGATAGCCTTTTATAGATTTGTCTACCACTATCACTAAACTAAAGGTAATGATAACGCTACGCCGTAATACATTGAAAAGATTTGAACAACTAGTAATTTTCTCAAATCATTTACAAAAAAGTATAGATCTAATCAGAATTTACAGCATACACTCTCAAATATGAAAAGAATACAAGTGTAGGCCTATAATCAATGGTCTTATGGCAGAGAGAGGGCAGACAGTGAAACAATGAGAGAGTTGGGGGAAAGAACTGTAATTCTATGGTGGATACTGGAGATACACACCTCAGAACTGATGAACATGTTTGTTCATGAAGATTTGTAGTTGTCCACTGGTCTTGAAAAAAGACGTACTTGTTCTCAGCATCGTCGAACAATCCCCAAACCTAGATCTAGTATTAGCGTCATCTTCTTGCATTGTCGATAGAAGCAGAACTATCGTACGCACCCCTCCAAGTTGCAAGGGGCGCCTTTAACAGATCCATCCACCTCCACATCACTCCCGTCGCTAAAATCTCCATTCTCAACATCGTTTCCCTTTCAAATATCGTCATGAAAAGATTCAGCTGCAAAACAATGCATTTTGCACAAAGATTCTCGCACGCGGAGTGAAACAGTCTGTCAGCGTGAAACGCACTTGGCGAACCGGGAGAAAGCGAAAGCACATTCTTGTGTACAGATGTGACAAAAAGTAAAGCTGTTCGCATGCGCAGGTCTCTTTTCGGTATTATTTTTAGTAATTACATCAGCCCTCTGTGGTTTCCGTTGCTAATTATAGACACTTTCGGTCATTGTTTTAGAGCCAATGAGAGCACGCGTTGCTCTCATACCCCACGTTACTTTCTGCGGGAATAGGAAAGTAATGAGTCATCTTACGATGACTATTTTGAACTCTTATTACGGGCAGAAGAATGACCTTTCGGACAGTACCAAACATGATAGGGTAGATGGCATTGAAACGCACGTAACCAAGGTTAGAAAATAGGCAACATTTGCTGTTCAGAGGAGCTAACGACCACTAACTTTTTAGGGTAGTCTATAAAAAAGCTTCTAACACAATAATGATTCATGTTTTCTAGCTTGACTTTGATTGATAGAATTCCTAAATGGATGAGGTACCCATTATGGAACATACCAACTTCATCGGTCCCGTGCTCGTCTTGTGATATCAACAAAATGTGCCCGTGCGTACCTCACGGGTTTGCCAGTATGAAAGGATATCTACACATCGGCGCGTATGCCGCTATCAATGGGTTAAATATGTAATATTACAGGTCTTGCCTGTTGGTGGTTTGTGATAGTGTTCAGGTCCTAATGAGGTCAATTCTTCTTTTCAGTGTATTTTTATTGTTTGTCATAATCCACTGTGAATTTTTTTGTTGTCATTGAGGTGACTCTTGACTGAATTTGGAGGTGGTATCTGGTGGGCAGGTCCTACTTTTTTCAGTTCCCATCTGGTCTTTCTGTCTCCCTGTCTTCTTTTTTTTTCAGCCTTAAATGACTATCATTGATTGTCTATGTATTATTCTATCTTTACTCAAACTCTTCTGTGGATGGTTGGAGGCCGCCACTGGAAGGTCCTACTTCTTTGCTTTCCCTCTATTGTTCGTGCCTGTCTGTCTTACTTTTTCCCGAGCCCTAAATGACCATTATTGTGTCATTCTGCTGTTCTATCTTTACTCAAACAAAAATGAGACGGGTATCTCTTTTGGTCTTGACAGCTATTGCTCAAATGACGACTGCTGTGATGGCCACCTGTGACCATGGTGTGTGTGCTAAGCTGAAGAGGGTCATCATGGAGAGAGACACGTACCCCAGGAAGTGGGGGCTGGGGCCAAGGGTAAGTCACAGCAGACTGTACCAGCATATGTAGTGTAACAGTTAGAATGCCATTGAAAATTCAATTTTTCGTGTTATCCTTTTAAAAAAAATTTGGTACCTAAGAGAGTTTTCAGTTCTAAGAATTATGTTTTTTGAATTTCAAGAATTGGGTTTATAAATTGAAAAGTTATGGGGTTGTAAAAGTCAGCAAAATATGGATGACCCACATATAGGAAAATACTCCTAAAAGTGGACCACGCAGTAGCAGGTTCTGTAAGAAAATCGACGATATCTCAGTAATTAATTGGAGTGTTAGTGAGAAACTTGGCTACCCAATGTGTGTTTGGGTGGAAAAATCTTTTCTGCTGTTTGATTTACTAACCGTTTCGTAGTTATTTTGTTATAATTGAAATTTTGGTGCACATATTTCATTTTTGCAAAAAAGGGGTGTCAGGATGAGAGCCTTTTATTTATCAGGGCTTTCAGTCTTCCGCAATTTTGCGGATTTCCGCAAATTAGCAGAATTCTGCGAATGGAAAAATTTCAGTGAAAATCCCCCAAAAAAAAATAATTGTCAAAAATTGCGAAATAAAAAATTTCTGTTATTACTAATAGTCAACTATAGCCAACCCATACTGGCAGTGCTCTTTTATTTGAAAGTGTAGACTGTGTCTTTCACTTTCTTAAGCTCAAGAAACAGAGCACCAGCTCTGTAAACAAGAGGAAGGAATGACGATTGTGGTTCAATATGTCTTGGGGCGGGCCAAGAAAAGAAAACTCTAAAGAGAGCTTGATTTTTCTTACCAGACTTGTTTATTATAGTACGAAGGTGACACCAAAAGTATAGGTTAATTTATGTGTATGAACTTCGACTTCCACATATCAATAGTTGCCAAGTTTCATTCGCATTGGTCCAGAATTAGAGCAGTACGAGCCCGAGAAAGTTAGTCACTAACGTTTCGACCCGGTCCAAAAGTTCACCCGCAAGCGGGAACCAAATTTTTTCCACGTGCGGAAGCCCGATTGGCATTGGTGAGTTAGGAGCTTTGCTGGCGCACGCATGATACCTGAGTGGGGAGAAAATATAGTATCTTTCAGCTGGATTGTTGTGTCCCTCTCAGCTTGGGTTGGCCATGACAGGCAGGATGGGAAACCTGCCTCTCAAATGATCGAAATTGTGTCGATTAGCACCTGCAAAAAATTTTTTTTAAACCAGACTGTCCCCCCTGTACACATGCATATGAGGGGCTCTGAGGAAACCGGTTGCAACGGAAACATTTTTATTTTTATAAGCTGATGTTTTGGCTTGTTTTGATAATAAAGCTTTATCTTTCTTTTTGAGCGTCTCACATTTTAATAATAGATTTTGGATGCAATCTTATTGCTCTTCAAAAAGCATTGGGTCTGAAAATGGATTGTCAGAAATTGACTACTTTGAAAGTTTTTTTTCAATGAGACTATTTAAAAAGTGAAAACAAAGTTTGTTGTTCCTCTGTCATCCTATCTTGTTTAGTGTACTTACGACCTTAGAGCATGCATCAAAATAACATTGAGTGTGTATCTAGCTTACGGTTATTATTGTTTATATTGCTGCTCATTTATATTATGTATGTGATTGTAAGCCTACTTGTGTGTACATGTGCGTGCACGTGTGTGTGTGTGCGTGTGTGTGTGTACTCGTGGTGGAACACCATACCAATGTGCCAGGATCTGGACAATAAAGATGTATCTTATCTTATCTTATCTTATCTTCTTGTTCTCTAATATTTATGTGCATTGAGTGTACCTGGGAAGACAGGAAATCTTTTGTTCAGTATGTCACAGTAGAAGTTTTCTTGAAAATTGATGTCCGTCTGCAGAGGAGAGCAGTGTCAAATTTATCAAAATTGTTCCTCTTTGTGTCATTAGAATAACTGATGATAAATATTTCAAAGAGAAGCTTTGCCAAAATATTTTATTAAAGCTTTAGTAATAATTGTATAATACACTCTTCCCTCCATATGTGTTTTCTCAGAGATACTCACATGTATATGTATGACTGGAATGTATTTTTATCTCCAGTCGATGGCACAGTGTAGATCATTTTAGATGTTGGTTTCTTAGATGAGGGCCAACCCGGACTGAATGGGATATATAGCGTCCCAAATAAGAGGCAAGATATTTGGTACTTGATAAAATAAACTTCCTTCGAATGGGAATCAACCTGACAAAAATGCCGCAAGCTGCAACTGGGCTCTGAGGTTGGAAGATTCTCTCTCCACCGATGGAGGTTGGTGTAAGCCCTTGTTTAGTCTGCTCTTTCTTTCTATTGTATCTTATGGTAATATAACGAATCTGGCCATTATTGTGTGGACTTGGAATGAACTTCAACTGTGTGTGTTTTGTCTTCTCTTCAGGCCTCCCAGAAAAAGCAGATGGTAAAACAGGGCATTCTTGATAAGTATGGAAAGCCAAATGAAAACACACCCACAAACTGGAACCCAGCCATTGAAGATTTCAAGTGAGTTGTTTTTAGTACTCTCTCTGACTTAACAATTTTTTAACATTAAAGTATTTTCAGTTGCTTCAAAGTAGGCCTACTTGATAAGTTGAGGAGTTTTTGGATGATGGAATGAGCTCTCTGCCAAGTTTTCAATTGGTGGAATACTAAGTTGTTAGGGGTTGTTGTTTTTTGCATGTGCTCTGGTGAGGTTTGCTCCTTCTTTCATATGAAACATCTGTTGTCCTTATCTCTCTTTCATTTCATCGTATGTTACTCTAGCGATACCGCTAATATTTAGCGCTTACATGATCTTATTGTGTTGCCATCGCTGTAAGATCCTTTCTTAAACAATCATATATCTATGGCATTGGTTGTTCTGTATTCCTTGTTTGATTTATAAAACTAGTCTGTCTTCACATCTATCTCGCATTACACCTTTTTTTTTTTTAAATTGATGATTGCTTTGTATCTTTTTGTCTTGTCACTTAACCCACATATACCCATTTCTCTTCAGTGTTGGCAGCAAAACGAAATCTGCAGCAAGTCCAGCAGCAATGTGAGTCAACATGTCTGTTGTGTGCTGCAATTGTCCTTGGTGGTTCTGAACATTTCTTCTTGCGGGGAGGGGGGGGGGGGGGGGGGGGGGGTGATGGGTGCTCTACTGACGCCTCCTCTCTACTGCTTTCTGTAAATTTGCTTTCCCAACCTATTCGTCTTTGTGAATGAGTGTTTGGTAGGTGCTCTAGTGTGATGTATTCCATTTTTCCTGTCTTACATCTGTCATCATTATGTCTTCTCTTATTTTGTTAAGTATGTCTCTCTCCAGTAATACGTCCCACCTCTCGTCTTTCTGTATGTTACTTGAGTAACACCTGATCTTCAGCACTTTCGGCTACACACTACTTTTTGGCACCACAGTTTACAAATGAGTGATTTTTACTTGCTAGCATAATTTTATTTGAAATTGCATGGTGCACCTATGCTCGAAATTTTGTGTTTTTATCTTGAATGATTTTTTAGTTTTTAGTTTTTAAAGTCATGAAATGAACATTTTGAGAACAGGAGCAAAAACAGAACAAGACTACTTTCAAACATTGTATTGGCTCTGAATGAAACAAACTTTATGGAGCTATCTCTTTCAAATAGGACTTTTGAGATTGTTTCCTTTTGATTCAGCATATAATGTTGAATGGGAAGTTTCTTTAAACCTCCAAAGCATTGTCTGATCCCCAAAACTCATGTGTGGTCTTAAATTACCTGTTGGTGTTGCAAGTGCCCCAAACTAATACTAAATTTAATAAAACCAGGCATGATCGCATTCTCTTTTTCAGGACACCGGTGGCGACCAAGAAGAGAAAGCACGACAGTAGCTCAGACAGTGAGGCTGCTGAAACCTCTGCTGTGGAAACTCCTGCCAAAACTGTCGGCTCTGAGGGTGATGCAACTGATGAGAAGAAAAAGAAGAAGAAGAAAAAGAAGGACAAGGAAAGGGTGAAAGAGGATGACAGCGATGCTGAGGTAGTTTGCTAATACTAGACCTTTCTTTTTTTTTCTTCTTTTTTTAAAAATGCTTGTTTATAGGTCTGCTGTGTGAGGGATGGCATTTCACTGGCACCTGGAAAAAAGTGGTGTGTTTTCATAAAGATCATCACTTTCATTGTTTTTTCTGTAGTACAGTGACACTGACCAAGACATTCATATGTTTAAGACCACCACTTGTCTCCCCACGGCAGCCTAAATCTACCGACTTTTCCTTTAGTTACCGATTTTGTGCCAGTTCTACCGCCATACCTATAGAGAGGTCAAAACTATGGCATTTGCGAAGGGCGCGAGAGTAAAAGACAACAAATAGCCCGTTCTGCAGTGTTTCCAATTCTTCCCAGTGTTTTAGAAATCTGCACATTGCGAATGTCCTGTATTTGCTGCTTCATCCTTTTTCAACTCCATGCGTTTTTTAAAAAAAGAGAGGGACGGTAGATCCATTTGCTTTATCGGCATTCAGCAGCATAGGATCTGTACTTGCATTGGTAACTTCTCTGATAGTTTTCACGTGCAAATCGGATAACTGGTAATCTTCCTCCTACCTTTCACTCATGCTTTCTGTCTATTTTCGGGGGTTTTTTTGTTGCGGCTGGAAAATTTGTGCATTTGTCAAGAAAACTGGGTATTAGAGCAAAACTTTGGCAAATCTGTCTAGATCTAGAAAATTGTTCAATACCTGCATGTGGATTTTATGGCCGCGGAATAAAGCAAAGGTGTAAGGAACTGATGCTAAAATATTTTTAAAAACCTCCGAAGTTTGAACATTTGACAGTCGAGAGAGTAAATGAAGGAAAATTAGAGTACAGGCTTGGTGATTGTATTGTCAAGATTAGTGTTTGCCTTCTGTCAGTAATGTGATGACAAATTGGATAGTGGCAATGGAGAATGCCATTTTCAACCCCTGGAAAGCTCAAAATTTCAGATTCTTCCCGGGTTTTGCACCTCAATCCGTCACTGGGCCTTGCTGGGGGGGTATATTTGAGGGGAAAAAGAAACATCTCTTTTAGATACATTTGAACTTGAAGTGCCTGACGCGATGCTGGAGGATAAGATCTGGGAACAAAATTTTATGACTAGAGCTCTGTGCGGCATAGCACCCCTATATTGGATGCCTATGCATCTCGATAGCTTGTTAATGATTAAAACTGGTTCTGTGATTTAGCAATTTGAAAAACATCAATGCTAAGTCCATGTGCAGTGATTGCCAGATTTTTAACACCTCCACATCTGACACTCTCACAGTCCTTCCAGCTCCGGCTCTCAGAACATGCTCTCTTCTAATCTCACTTTTTGCTCTGCTGTGACCCTAACTTTAATGTTTTTCTTTAAATAAGTTTTGTCTTGCTTGCTTTTTAAAATCTGAACGTTGAAACCCAAATATGGTCTGTACAGTTGGTGTGGAGGCCTTTCCACAGGCTCAGATCAGGATTTATTTTTAGAGGAAAGCTAGTTAAAATATGTCATGCCTTACTCACACAGGACTTGCCAGTGCTTTCTGGGTACACCATTGTCTTCACTCAATTCCACATTCAGTACAGTTAATGCTGATTGAATAGATGCCTTGGACGACAGTCCATTAAATGCTTTCTAAAAAATTCGTCTCGTTTCACAAATGCTGTTTACCTTCACTTGTGTTATGCACACCCATACCCCCCGCAGCGGTGTCACTGACTCAAGTGTCTTTAGGCCATTCCCAAAGGGGGGACCAGAGGTGCCAACCAGTACGATTTTACGTATTTTAGTACGATTTTTGGCCGAAAATACGCGAATACGACTTTTCATGAATAAATACGCATCCTGGAATGCGAAAACTACGAGATTCAGCTTGGGCGAGTAAACTTAATTAACTCAGGTCCCATCTTTTGTCTAAATAGTATCAGTATCGCAGAACTGGAATATTTGAAAACCAAGTCCGATGTGGTCAGTATTGCCGGTCGCGATCGTGATATATTGGTTCATCTTTTCCCCGTCTGGAGAGTACTTTCGCTTTCGTTACCACCGAGAAGTTTGCCAGCAGTTGTCAGATAACTCAACATTTGTGGCATGCAGGTTGTGCAGTATAAACACAATGTCGCCGTTCAAATAAAATGTAATAAATACTCTGACTCATCGCTGTGCTGTCACTTGTGGAAAGAAAAGAAAAGAAAATACAATCGTCGTCTGATTTTTAGATTGTCTGGCTCGCCATCGTGACCGGTCACTGACCCTGTGCGCATTCGCATCACAAATAAATGCGGCATCGTGTGAGCAAAGACCGTCTTTGTGGGAGTAGCAGCCTTGCGAAGTATATGACTACGGAATAGGGGAGGAGATTATTGATTTTTTTCGGGGGGTTTAAGATACTATCAGGGGTTTAAGGCAACACCAGAGGACAAAAACTTGGAAGCACTTTTCAGAATTTTGATTACAGCTTTCTGCAAAGCCCTCGTTGGTGCAGACCATGTGCGGAATCGGGACCCCTCATACTTTGCAAGTCTGTGTTATTGAAATAAAGTGTTCGCGTTTCATTGGATGGGTGATAGTAAATTATACCTACTTGGATTGGTGATAGTAAATTATACCTACAGTGTATGTTGTAGCTTTCTGTTCAAGACTGGCAGATTTTCAGTGTCACTGCATCTTGCCCTACCACAGTTGTTACAACTCTCACAGTGCATGGGTCTACTTGAGCCATTCAAGTTATTGCTTTTCTCTGAGTTTGAGCAATAATTTGAGTCTGTCAGTTCATAATATGAATCATGACACCCAGACTGGTTCTTGATAGTCGAAATTCTTGTTCTAGGCCCTTCCGAACCCTCAAAACAGGATTTATTTTTTATATAATAATAATGAGAGGAAAATATTATATAATAGACTGAAATACTTAAGTCAAACAAGACCCCAGTACAACATTGAACATTAGACATGTTGTTGACTGGATACATGTATATATTGTACGCGTGTGTGCTCCCTTTTCCGAGCTGGTGAGCTAGTAATTTTTTTTCAGGAAATATTGCTGGACACCCTGAACATTTTACTATTACTGGTTGGTCGACCATCGATTTATTTATAGAGGCACCAGCCATCCATGTCCAGGTGCTGTTTTAGCCTACTGGTCGGTCGGTCGGTCGTGGGGAATACACATTTTCGCCTGAAAATACACATTTTCATATTTCCCAATACTCATTTCGGTTTTCTGTGGTTGGCATCTCTGGGGGACTTTTCTCGTTCTAAAACACATTAGAATTGTAAATGGGCGGATCCAATAATGTCATGCTCATAACTGTGCCTGAACTACAACAGGGAACTGCTGCTTTTTCTTTCCTAATCCTATCGTCATTCCTCTACTTCTTTTGTATGTTTGTCACACTCTTGTGGCCTGCTATTTCTGTGGTGCCTTGATAGTCGAAGCAGAATTTGTGCTGTTGAAGTTAGAAAGGTTTGCAAAGTAAGTCTTGATTCCCTGTAAGGACTTCTCTGTTGACATCAGCCCCTTTGCGCTCATATGACCTTTTGCAGTTGCGAGCGCTGTAAAAACCCTACTAAAACCAAATAAAATAATATGCACACCCAAGCACCATGCAGCCACCAGACCCCCCCCCCCCCCCCCCCCCTGCAAGATTTTCATTGTACTTTTCAGCTCCAGCTGTTGGAAGCACAAGACTCTCTCTCTCTCTCTCTCTCTCTCTCTTCCTCTCTCTCTTCCTCTCTCTCTCTCTCATACACACACACGTTTTCAAAATATAATTACCCAATATCATGAACAGCGTGCCCCACTCGATGGTAATTACGTGTTCCGGAGCAACGATCATCTTTTTTTTGTCTTTGTACTACCTGATTTGGGGCCAAAATACCTGAAACTGACCATGAATATATCTGAAACAGGAACTTTGAGGTATGCTTCCCTCTACCCTACAATAAGTGGTGTTACCGGACATTTTAAAATGAATTCAGTAGTGACCACACAGTATTGAAAGTTCTGGAGTGGCAAAACTTTCAGCGCTGGTGCAGCTGGCTGTGACAATGTTGGCTTACAATACAAACTGCAAGTCTCTTGTTGATTTTTCCCTTTCTGTTTTATTTACGCAGAATTTACTGATCATTGACTGTATATTAATAATGGCCAGTTCAGGTGAAGCTTTCACTTTCGTCTATTTTGTTTTGCAGGTCAAGTCTGAAAAGAAGAAGAAGAAGAAAAAGAAACAAAAGAAGGAAGAGTCTGACTCTGACTAAACGACTAGAGTCTTTGAGGGGACAGCGTTGTTTTATCAGGAAAGAAAGTTTTTTATCATGGGCAATAATTGTGTGAAAGTATGCATGAATGAAGAATATCACCAAAGAAGTCTTTTAGTTGCAGTTTGAAAGGAACAGATTCATAAATATGTTTATATCCCATTTTATCTTGAAGAGACTGGCTTGAAAGCCCTTGGCCAATCCTTTCTTTTTTGTTGTTGTTACAAAACATTGCGGACAATACATAAAATGACCTCTCTATTGGCTTCAGTGTTGTTTTGATGTATATTGTTTTTGTCATGGCACTTACTGCTTTTAGCTTTTTTAACATGGTAATAAATATAATGAGCCAGCATTGAAGACTGGATGTTTTAAGGGGCTCCACACAAGCAAGGATCTGGCCCAGGCCCTATCATTTAGGTTAACCCTAATATTTTTTCACCAGCCTTAGAGTGCAATGGTGTGGTAAAAAATAAATCCCCATTCCTGTTTTTTAAATGGGTTTTTGGCTCCTGATTCCTTATCGTGTCAAATTTACTTTGGATTCGATACTTATCTATATCAGTTTGATGTTAAAAAATTCTATATGAAAAAAAAACCAATCCCTCATCCTGTGCCGAAAGTCAGACAAACTAGCGATATTCCCAGGCATGCCTGCTGTGTGTGTTTTAAACATAACCATTGGCCACTTCAGAGGCAAGCTGCTTTCTACCCAGGCTGGGTGAGATATAACTTTCTTGAAGACGAAAGTACAGTCTGTGCCGGCTTTAAGCACGTCGGCATAAAGCACGTTTCGGACTCAAGCGCGCTAAACGGCTCTGACCGAATTTTTGCGATATAAAATACACGCCTTTAAGTAGGTACCGCAAACTGGCCGTGCGACCCCGTGGCGCACTGTCACGGAGACCAAAACCCATATTTTTACCCTCCTAAAACACCGTGTGAACATGCATACACACAAACACTTGATATATCAGAAGAAAGAGGAGCTTTTCCTCTTTTTAGTGGTATTATTTATTTGAATCAACGATTCTTTTGAAAACAAAATCTTGCGGGATAAAAGACAACACTATCGAGGTTTTCACCGCAGCGGCCGCGCGTTTCATGTACTGAATTTTAGAATGACCTCGGTTGAACAGGAACGGGGAACGTACGGTATTAAATA
>NW_004797680.1:348826-349194 GCF_000002075.1 Aplysia californica
TGTCACTGTAAAATAATACAGTTCTCAATTTACTTTTTTTTTCATAATTGATAACCAGGGTTGGGTTGATTTAAATCAGTTGATTTTTTTCTTTGAATCAACTTGATTTTAAAAATAAAACTCAGTGATTTAAATTAAATCACTTTAAAAAAATGTTTTCTGTTTTTACATCTTTAAACATTCAGAATACCTTTCCTTGGATTTATAAAACAGATATAAGGTTTAGTAGACTAAAATTGCTTAAAAGTCTGCTTTCCCCCTTGTCACTGTAAGTAGTAAAATAATACAGTATTCAATTTACTTTTTTGTCATAATTGAAATTAGCATTTTCTTTTTCTTTTTAGACAAACACAAGCGCATGCTCACAC
>NW_004797680.1:349294-403557 GCF_000002075.1 Aplysia californica
CACCAACCCTGATGTCCATTCATATTTAAGAATGTAGTGACATCTCAAAGTGTAGACATTTCGCAATTGAAAAACTAACATTTTTCTGTAACTTCAGATGTTCATAACTTTATTAAAAATGAAGCTATATGTATAAATTTAGTATCAAAATGCTCAGAATGATAAATCCATAAGGTAGTGCAGTTAAATGTGAAATCAGAGGACTTTGAAATTTCAGTTTGTGGTACCTACTTAAGCACGGTAACTTCGGCTGTAAGCACGCTTCATTTGCAAGACAGTCAATATTTTCATGATGACCCATCAAAGTTCGAACACAGTCTGCACCGCAGCAGTGGAGTGTGTCAAGAGAAACACAAAGAACGCAAATGATGGACACACACACTGACGCGGGTGGAGAAGAAGCGCAGAGAGATGCACACAGCCGCGCACGCGGACATAGAATCTAGCCTAGGCCTGGGGCAAAGCTACACACGACAAGGGGAGACGAGAAAGGGAGGCTGGCTGCGATTTCACCTTTGACCCTTGCTATCCATTAATCCTGATTGTGTATCACGCGCGAGGCGGGATGAAGGCGGTGATATGAGTGGCACAGCGGGCAGTGGTACGCACAGGCAGTGTAGGCCTAGTGTGCTGTATCGTGACTGGCCGTCTAAATTAAGTTTTCATTTCCCATTCGACCACAAAATAAAAACAAACAAGCGAACAAAAACTACCATGGCGGGTGTCTAAATAACAGTGCACACTTTTGCGGAACCGCTATAGGCCTACTTACAAACAAAGGGAAATAGCACAGGAAATTTATTTTCTGCATGAAAATCTCTGGATTATGTCTACTTCACACTCAAGCACGCTTAAGCTTTCTCCCGACGACCGTGCTTAAAGCCGGCATGGACTGTACTTGATAAAATAATTTGTTACACAAGTTCAACTCATGTCTTCCAAAAGCATTTGACTGAAGAGATCTTTGAGGGAACATTCCCTTTCAAGCTTAGTAATGTCAAAATGGAGATTTGAAGCCTTTTACTATTACAGGAATTTCACATTTAGTCCCTCATACACACGAAAAATTTTGACTGTTCGCACAGCTGGGATGTATTATGAAGTCACTTTTTGGAGAGAGACAAATATGGGGGGGGGATTGCCTTATTTGCAAACTTGCAGCAGTGCGACAAGTGGAAATGTTCCTAGTATGTGCAGGGATTTGAAGATGCGCCCATAGACTGAAAATAACAGAAAATAGGCCTATTTTTTGCAGATGATTTTAGATCCACGTTCCCTTTATACAAAATGTGCTAGACTGAAAAAGAGAATTGAATGAGGGCGAGGGAACAGATGGACAAACTGATACTGACACAGAGAGAGCGAGCTGGAGAGTGTGTGTGGGGGAGAAAGGTAGATGGTGACAGCAAGAAGCAGATGGGCACACAGAGGCAGGGAGTGTATGTGTGTCACTTGCTGTAGATTTACAAATAGAAGCAGAAACAAATGGACGGAACACTGGATTTTTAGTCACCAAACTGTTAAAGTTAAATGCTTGTTGGTGTATTATTTTTTTTTTTCAAATACTTTTTAAATTCAGCATGGGTAACAAATACGGCACTTTTCCCTACCAAAAACATATTTGTTCATAGATATTGCCTCTCGATCTCACTGGTTTTACTCCGGCCTTCGGAGAGCATGTGAATTACCTCCTTTTTTTGAAATTCCCGAGTGGCAGCTGTGAATCAACCATAACTCGTCTCCTATGACACTAATCTTCACCCCGTTTCAAACTGTCAGGTCAACTATTGTGGACAGCACGTAGCGAGATATTGTTTAGTTTAAGTAAGCCATCTAAATGGGTCACTGAGATGCTCGGGAATGTGTTTTTCGTGGCCATTTTAATGTCGACCACAGGGACAAAAATTGAGGGTGCTTCATAAAATGCCTTGTAGCTCAGCGAATATGGCTGCTATCGTGAGGAATCAAAGTGTAAGAATGAGCTTTGAGTAAGCTTTCACACGGTATACCTTCCGTTTGTTGCTAAAGTTAGTTGTTGACCCAGAAATATATAGGAATTTTAGAACCTATTCTTTACTGTCTGACCAGTTATTGGTCGAAAGGAGAGCTGGACGACAAAAGAAGAACATATCTAGGGAATCGTGTGCAAAAATGACTGATTGATCAAACAGCCGTTGGGCGCTGTTTGTTTTTGTAAACACACTTGCTGTCCTTTCTCAGACAACACGCTCAGTTCAGCAAAGGCGAAGATTTACAGTGGAAACCATATATAACAGGCCCGGTAATAACGGATCCGGTAATAACAGGGTAAAATCCCCGTTTTTTTCTACTCTTTGTCTCTATTAAAAGTTATCGGCTATAACAGGGCCTAATCGGAGCCCAACCGGTTATAGCAGGGACAAAGGCTCGTTAACAATGTGTAAAAAGTAAGAGAGAGAGAGAGATAGAGTGACGCAGTGATGGAGCAAGCCCATGCAAGCCATGCCACTGCGAGCTCACGCAGCGTGTGAAGCGAGATAGGGCTGCGGTGTGCAGCAGACCTCGATCAAGCCCGAAACCTAGCAACACGCACGCGTAATGTGTCACCACCGATGTCAAGCGCAAGAGCAAATGCCTTTCAATTGGCAAAAAATACGAAATACTCCAGGCTGTTGACAAAAAGCAAGCTCCACTGGCAGAGATTCGTCGTCAGTTCGACATTCCACAAGGGTCGATTCACACCATTATCAAGGATAGAGAGAAGATACTCCAATGGAAAGTTTGCTCTGGATCGAAAGAAGATGAGACTAGCCAATGCAGATGCTGTGGACCAAGCTCTTCTGATGTGATTTAAGGAGGCAAGGAGAAAGTTGGTGCCAAAACCCCTGTTCGTGGGTACTTGTGGCAAGGACAACTACCCATGAATAAGTAGGCCTTCTGCTGGATTAATCCACAAATGCTTACTTTCCTTGCATTTCTGATTTAACAGGGATCGGATATAACAGGACATTTTCTCTACTCCCACCATCCCTGTTATATCAGGTTTCCACTGTATTTGTACACACACCTGTTTTCGATTACAATTACAGTCTATTAATGTGCATTAGTGCCTTTCACGGGCTGCATTGTACTTTCAATCATGGATGGATAAGGGGCTCTCGTGGCCTAGACTCCTAGAGGTTAAGGTGTTCGCCTCTCATTCAAAGGTCCGGGTCGCGACCGAAAATTTTTTTTCTCTAAAATTGTCTCCTTTCCTGCTCTCTAGCAATGTTCTGGCGTCTGCTTTCTTCTCCACTTTCTGCCCCCATCCCCTCTCTTTCTTTGCCCCCTTCTTTAGGCTCCTGACTCTTTCTGCAGCCTTTCTACTGCTACTCCTTTGCTCCTCCTTACTGCTGTCTTTCAGCCACACCCCTGATCTTATGGTTAAAAAAAGGTCCTTCTCGGACAAAGGCAAAAAATCTTGGAGGTCTCGTGTGCAAGTTGCGCATATTAAAGATCCCTTGGTGGTCTAAAATCGATAAAGAGTAGGCTTCGGCCGCCACCCGGGCAAAATTCAAAATTTCCTACCAACTGAAAATGTTTTAAGTTTAATGTGTCCCGCGCACCTCATATGACCTATGCAGTTGCGAGCGCCGTAAAACACTTACACTTACAAAAAAAATAATTTAAAAAATGGATGGATGTTCTGGAGATGTATGGTAAGTTGCTTTCGTAAATTAGATTTGTTATAGTTATAGCTAGGTTAAGCTTGAAGCCGAGTTCCCCAACATCATGCAAACAGGTGGTTTCATTCAGAGCGTCCTGTAATAATTAATTCATCACCCACTTTTGTTGTAACTGTTTTGAATAGGAAGACTAGAAGCTTAAATTATATTTGATTTTGAAATTCTGGTGAAAGCTAGATCTAAATCAATTTGGTTTCAGTGATTTAAAATTTGTTTTTTTCTGGTCCCGTGACCATTTCTTTCTATAGATGATTCCATAATGGCGATCTCTTTTTAAAAATAATATAACCAGCTTGATGAATTCGTCTGTGAAGGGGTGAAGCTGACATTTGTTCATAGATGAATATATAATATTCTCTTGAATATCGTGAATATATTTGATAAAATGTTTAATGACTGATTCATTTAATCCGCATTTAAGTGTTATTTTTCCCTGATATCTATTTAGACTCAGGAAACAAGCACTTGACCAATTGAATAATTTTTAAAATACATATATTCATGTGGCCTACTTAACTTTTTTAGGCTGGTTTACTGCTGAAAATGGACTCCTACTTGAGAGCTTCATTCATCATAATTCATGATTATCAAATAGGTCTGTACCTTTAGAATTGCTAGATCTTGATCTATTCATTCCTGAATAGAACCATTTTTTAAAAAGAATTAAAGAGCCATGGGGCTTTGAACTTTGTTGCAGATCTAACTTGTTTCTGCCCCACCCTCCCCCCACTTGGCAGGCCTTTGATTTGAAAATGGGCTCTGCCCGTGCGGTAGCTTCTTCCCAATTTTGTTGTTGTTGAAGATTTGGGGAGTTCTTGTGTGTGATAATGTATCTGATCTTACATATATTGTTGAATATTAGAATATTTACTTTTATTATTAATGCCTCATTTTATCACAGAAATGGTAGCAAAAATGGATTCCTGAACAAAAAACGCATGGAAGTAGAGCTTCAAGGACTCTTTTTTTGTGGCACTATATAGAAGTTATAGATAACTTTGTTAAAATTATGTTGAATAATTTCTCATTTGTATTATACTTCTTCTCTTGTCTCACCTCATGTCTTTGTAATGCTTCATGTTATCACAGAAATAATAGCAAAAATGGATTCTTGGTCCAAAGTTACATGGAAAGTTTCATACATTTTAAAAATTTTATTCTGAAAAGTTTTCAGGCCGTACCACATTGTGATTTTCTGTTTGCTGCGCACAATTGGCAGATTTCCCATTCTTTGTGGTTGCATAAATTATTAAATTGATGTGCCTGAACTCTGAAAAAATTTGGGCTATGAATTTGCATTACTGTGAATATGTTCTGTAAGTCAAAGCGTCGCGTCTATTCAGCAATGACTTTCCAGTTTAATGATGTCTGAAATTGAAATCATGTCTTTTTTGCATTTTTGGACCAAAATGTATGCATTAATCATTAAGTTTTTTTTTTTTAAGTCACTCTATTGGCTTTATTTAAACTCTGATTGTCCTCTTTTTAGTTTTTTGCATAGTTCATTCTGCCATCTGTTGAAACAAATGATAATAATACACACTTTATGTACCTAAATAAATTTTCTGTGAACTCACAAAATCACACTTTTTTACGTGATGTCAAAGTTGCCAAAAATTTGCGACGTCCGCGAACATTCTATTGCCTGTCATTTTAACAAATTTATTGTCCAATTTCGATTATTCGATCACCAAAGTTCATGGTTTGCATAGTTCTTTATAATGCAACAAACATGTTGGATCTTTGAAAATTTTCTTTGTGGTACCTACAGGCGCAAAATGTATGTTGTCTGTGGGCTAGTAGGCTTACAGAAATAACCAGACAGATTCTGCCATGATTTCTCCAATGTGTGTTGTCTTTTGGCTAGCAGGCTTACAGAAATAACCAGACAGATTCTGCCATGATTTCTCCAATGAGCGTTGTATTGTCTGTTGTCAGGCATTGTTACATGGCTCTGTGTTGGGGGGGGGGGGGCACCCCAAAAGTCCCGATTCGGCTCAAAACTGTGGATTTTAAGTTGTAGGCATTTTAAGTTTCTTCAGCCTCTTTTACAACTATTTCATCGTATAAGAACCCCGTAAAGCCTTATTTCTTTCCATACCGCGCATGTTTGTCACTACCATTTCCTCATAAGTCAATCTTTTATTTTTCTTTATCGCCCGTTTTCTTGAAACGTTTTTAAAAATAACTCCACCAGTTTTCATTCAATCTTCAAGAAATATTCACAGAATGAAGAAAAGATGTAATACCAAAAATTTATTTGATGAATTTTGGATTTATAGAATGGTCTTTTGTTGGTGGTGTTTGGAGTGTGGATTTTCACTGATTTTTTGCAAACGTGAATACTACCTCAGGAAAAATTCATTAAAAAATGTTCTTGTACGCTTAGGAAAAATTAATTATACAGATTTGTAGATATCTATATTGTTTGCTAAGATGCATGCACAAAAACAATTTATTTCCATGAAAAATAAGTGCAGTATTAATTACCTAAGACATGTCAACAAAGTCCAATATGGCCACTGTATCCATGGAAACAATTTTTTATCCCAATTTTGATTGCGGATTTTCAGACTCCTTACTACGCTTGTTATATGTGTGAAATTTGGTAACATTTGATCAACTAACAAGCGAGATAGCCTTCTGCCCCCCCCCGACTACTGCAGTCTATTTTTTACTGTTGTTCACAAGTGGTCATCTAAATTATGTTTATGAAAGTTCGTCACTTTGGTTACCTAAAACTTCCGAACCACTTAACTTTCAAATTTAATTGTGGTTCAGAATCATTTAAAGGGTGCACAGTTATATTAAGGAGTCTGAAGTCACTGTAGTTTAATTTTTACTTTTTCATTAGTTTCGTTTAGATCTAATCTTGGGAAAGTCCCGTCTTCTAAAACGCCATTGTAAACAAGTGAGGCTTCTATTCACAAGCAGAGCGCACTGTTCCCACAATGACTTGATGATCAATTCTTTTGAGTCCATTCAGCGAAGTTCGAACAGGTAGCCAGTTAGTTACAAAATAATGTGAGCATGCCTGGTGCAAGGTACCAAAAGACACTTTAGCTCGAACCGAGATATCAGCCTTCAAATGTCAAAAATAGAATTTTTGGCATAAACTAAGTTCCATTAAAAATGGATTCTTTAGCCATTAATATATCGATATTTACTGTACAAGGACTTTAGTTTCTTTTATTTTAAAATACATTTTTAAGATGTTTTTTAACATGAGGTATGATATATGGCATAATCCCCAAAAATGCGTTAAAAAAGTGGTTTACTGAGTAAACTTTGCGGATGGTTTCTCTTGTCCATTCACAAGCATAAAGTCGACCCAATCACATTGCATAACTAAATTTAGGCAATTCTCTCCCCTCTCTAATGGCGGGTAGTCCCGGGGTAGTGCGCATGAATATCTAAAACATGAAAAAAAAGTGGAGCTTTCCGCATCCACACCCTTTCGTATTTTTGAAGAGCAAACGTGTATCGCTTTTTTCTACCCTGCGCAAACCTAGATCTATTTCTTGAAAATTCTTGTTCAAGGTGGTGGTGAATTTGTTTTGAAGACATAATATAAACACTTTGAAGCTGTTCTTTTGTCTTAGCTGTTTTTTAAAGTTGGTTTGTGAGTAGCAAATGTGTTGTCAGGTCGTCTAGAAGCGTATCTATCTATTTGAAGCAGAAACAAAGGGAAACTTTAAAGCCATTTTTCTCAAAACTTTGTTTCCGTACCCTGCCGTACAAAATCACCCATACCTCAGAAACTACTGAAGATATCTACTTAAATATTCAAAAAGCATATTGTTCAGAAATGATCTCTGTACCTTTCACCAGGCTCACACACACACACATGTATGATCAAGTAGAAGGCCTACCTACTAAAGGTAAAGAGTGCACAAGATGTCAGAACCTATTTAGTCGAAAACACAGGACACACTGCAGAATACAAGTCTTTCAGCAGTTCATAAAGAACTCAACACAAATGTTTTTCATTGCAGATGTGTATCATAAAGTATATATATTTAATCTTTACAGTATCTGAAAAATAATGCATACATTATTTTTACTTTTTAGCTTTGGTTTGCTCGTGTACTTCAATGCATAGAGTAGAGTATGACAAATCAATGGTGTCAGTCACACACTGGCCACCTCTTGAAGAACTTTTTCAACTGACAAATACACTTAAAATTTTTTCTCTTATTACTTTAGGGTTCAGGTGTTTTACAGCAATTTAAAAAAAACAACTATCCAGGGAATATTTATCCGCCCTCAACAATCCAAGGAGCACGAGGAAATCAAAAACTGTCATGAAATCTCAGAACCCTCGGCGACATTTTTGCTAAACACCATCAATATATATATATATATATATATATATATATATATAAACGAAAAGTTATTGTTGGTGCAGCAAGCAATCTATGTAAGTCCAAATTTTGAGAATTTTCAATTTTAGCACTATCAATCAAAGATGCACCTTTAAAGTGTTAAACAACAAACTGCAGTTTAATGCTATGGTCAAGGCTTACAATTTTCTTGTTTTCAAATGATTCTTCACAGGAACAACACTACAAAAACTACTTTTTGTGTCTCTGCTGACGAAAAAAGTACCCGGATAGTGATGGAGTGGATTGCAGCATTGCTTGTGGCACCGATGATAAATTCACAACTCTATGGATTAAAAAACAAACCATAAATCAGGACTTCATGCATTCTGTCACCATGACCATCATTTTTTCAGTTAACATATCCACACTACCTCATACGCATGCTGTCCAAAGAGCAGTGATAAATTCTTGGAAAACAGTACTCAGTACAGTAACTTTATCAGGCTCATATAATCAGTATACTTTTGTCAAATATTATATGGGATACAGTTTATGGCAACAATATTTATGATAAATGCAAAGATACACATATATGTTAACTGGTTAAACATCAATTTGCTGCACTTCATAGCGCCTCTGACAATACATCACATATATGTACAATGCAGCTTCTCTATAACGACGTCGTCTGGACCAGAAAAAATGTCAAAATAGAGAATTGTCGTTATAGAGAGGCAACCGAAAATTACTAATGATATACAAGGAAAAAATAAGGACCTGGGCACCATGTCGCTATACAGAGAAGTCGTTATATGGAAGGTCGTTATAGAGAGGCTGCACTGTACAAAAATTACAACAAACATAGAAGAAATTATAGTGACTATGACTTTCATATTTTTCATAATGTTGAATGACCCACAAAACGGAACATACTTCACTGGAACTATACGATTTGTCTTTCACTATCAGTACTTCAAAATGAGACAAGTCCAAAACTATGAAATGTTATTCTTGAACATGTATTTTTGTTATCAAGCAAAAGTTCTTTCTTTTGGCTTCAGTGGTATGGTTAGGTTAGAGTTAGAGAATAATTTTTCTAGCTTATGTAGTATGCTGAAATAATGTAATCTGATGAATAAAGTCACCGTCTTTCACAGCGACCATTCATCTATAAGGTCAAAACAAACTCAAGTTTTAACCCTCTGACTCTGAGCCTGTAGCACCGGTATACAATTCGTTTCACCGGTGTGAGAAGGGTGCGCTAAAATAAAAAAGCAATAATTATAATTCTTTAAAAATCAGAAGGCTAGTTTAATTTGATATACTAACAATATTAATATAATGGGATACCTACACATCTGTGCCCTTTCAAAGTTTCACACAGAAGTTTGGATCACATCCTGGGCTGATTTACTTTCTTCACAATGAAGAGCTTTTCTCCCTAAACCCGGACACTTGGGATGCCAGGGTTTAGCTAAAATTAGAATTAAGAGCCCAAGGCTCAAAGGTTTAGAAATATAATAATATCGTGTCACAAAAGCTATTTTGTGGTTTAAAAAAACAACTTATTAAGTTATTTGAATCAGTCTCTTGCGTATAACTGTATTATAATTATAGTTATAGTATAGCTCTGGTCCTCATCTCATCTGGAGGTACTGCTTTCAATTTGTTCTCATGATAGTTCATTCATCAAAAGAGAAAATAGTGGACAGCAGAGATACAAGCACATAATGGGGTGTCTTTTATGCCCACATCCACACAATTTAGATAATTAAGAAAGCAGTCTGAGAGTGAGAGGGGTACTACAATAAAGTCCCAGCAGAAAGATCAAGATACTCTATAAGTCTCCCCACACAAAAATCAGACTCGGGTCTTTTGAGTGTGATAATGAAGTGCCTAACTGCTACACCATATATACGCTGGTATTCTTTAAAGTGAAACAGAACAAATTACAGTAGTCTCCGCCTAAACGACGCACGCCATGCAAAAGCACGCTCCGCTCAAACGCACATTTTCGTCATCTGACGAGTTTTTTACTATATAATTAAGACGTACAAATGCATGGTCACTCCCTCTAAACGCACGCTCTGATCTGCGAAACACGCCGACAGGTAAAGCTTAACAAAGGGATATTTTCACTACAACCTGCACAGCCTGCGTTAGTAAGACAAGCCTAGAAAATTAGTGAACGTCTCCCTCTCCCCGAACAAAGAGAGTGATGGACAGCGTTTTCACATCCAACTTTCCACTGACACATAGATCTAGATCTAGAGATCTAGGACTGGTGGGTGAAAAGTTTGGGGGGGTGGGGGGGAGATTGGGGACGGGGGACTGAGATGTTTTTTGATTGGTCACTGGAAATGCATCTTTGAGAGAAGGTTTCTGACTGGGGTTTGAGTGACTGCGAGTAATGTTTAGTTAGATCTAGGCCTGATGCGCGACACCCGTAAATGCCGTAAAACACTAGATCTAGACAGACAGGATTAAAGATTAAACAAGTAAGCCTAATCATCTTCGCTCGAAGAATTTATTTATAATGTACTTGTTTAACTATTCACAAGAGAAAAGTTTCTCTGAATGAGAGAATGATTCTGCATGAATTTACGGTCGGGGCTGGTCGCTTGGAAAGCCACGTGGCTGGTCCGTTTTCTCTATGACTATCACCAACAGTTTTCTCTGAGGCTATCTGTTCCTGACGTTTATAGCGCATATTTACTACATTGAGTCTGTCTTTCTCTCCCCCCATGTATTCTTAACCCCAGTCGGGAAATCCATCACAAAAGTCACGTGTCGTCACACTATCTGCCAAAATGACCCCCTCCCTCCAAGGGAGGTCACTGGAGTAATAAGGAATTGAGATGACTGCGTCCCTTATCCTCCCCTTGCATAGGTTCATGTAAACTCACGCCCATATAAACACACGCTAAGGAACCCTCCCGAGCACCGTGCGTTTAGGCGGAGACTACTGTATAATAAATAGATTTTACAATACAAAATGGCCCACATCTGAACTGGTGTTGAATGTTGTACGTATTTATAAACACAAAAGTCAAGTTGGTTGTAGTTAGTCAAACAGGATCTTTCTCTACAATTAAGTAGGAAATGGAAAAAGCAAGGTGATCTTCTCCACAACTAATGTTAAACAGTTAAATAAGAAATCGTAAACAGCAAACTATCTTTCAAAAGGAAAATATATTAATATTATTATAATGACCATGCCAGGTTCAACTGAACTAGAAATATTATTGTCTGAGAGTGAAAGCTGTTCAACTGGTCTAAGCCCAGAAAGCAAATTTTTTTACAAGAGAGAAAAGTTTCATTTTCTAAACTATTGTACACAATTACACATCTTTGCTTTCTAAAAAAAATTTAGCATTTCAATTTCTACTAAATATTTCCATAGAACACGCAATCTATACCGTAGCTAAAGACATAGCACTACACATACAATAAATTTTTCAAAATTTTGGGCTTAACTCAGGGTGTCCGAAAAATACACATTTATAGGGCATAACTCTGTACGCCATCTTTGGTCTGATTTCAACAAAAGTTTGAACAAAGAAAATTCAACAAGAGGGACATGACATTTGTCGATATAAAGAAAACCAACACACATGTTCGAAAAATATCAGTATCAGTTGAAAAAAAATTTCTACCATGACTGAATTAAAAACAAAACTTAGCAATTTTTTAAAATGCATTGAAGAACAAATTTACATAAAACTGACTCTGCCAGAAGGAAGGTGGTTGCTATGCTATACACGATACTACCAGTATTTAAATTTTAAACTCCAGGTCTTAACCATTTCTCTCCAAACAAGTTCCAATACACCAAAAAAAATTATGAATAACCCTGTGGCTTGTTTCTGGATTTATTTTTTGGACTTCCGTTCAACATGGTGTTTCAACTGTTTAATTGTCTGAGTTTCCATGGACCATCCATACTATATTAAAATTAAACAAAAAAACAAAGGAATTAATCCCCGGGGTTCAAGTCAAAAGAATGTGATTAGTTAAGTTAGCTTCCTGTTTGTAACACATTCCCAAAATCTTTCTTGCAACCATAAAAGGTTACTCTTGATGTATGGAAGGTGGACCTAATCTGGCTTCCTCAACAGCATAACTACAACTCCATGACTTCCCAAACTTCTACACTTTTTTCAGCATGGTAACATATCTCCATCTGAGGTGATGGTCATGGTTTTATTGTCCTCATCCTGAAACCAGAAACAGCTGATATTGCCTGTGTAGCTAAATGCTTTTAATGAAGTAAAATTTTGCCCTTTACTCTTCACATGATTTTGGTTGCGATTTTTAAAATTTCATATTTCTCAAACATGTTGATTCCTTTTCTGCATGCTGGCAAATTCGATGTTCCCTTGGTTGAATTTACTTTGTTCAGTTTTATTGAAATTTTTCCAAAGATGACCTGATTTGTTGGTCTTTGAATGGGTCCTCATTATGTTCTCTCTTTCTGAATCTACGACTGCACGTCTTGACTCTCCATCCATTACTTGACAAGTTGTATGGTAAATGAGAGGCATGTCAGCAAAAAAGTTTGTAAGTATAGTATGAGAATGTTGCTGACATACTGTACCTTTTATGAAGCAGGTAAATGTTACCTAAATTAATTAGTATTAGTGATGTCCAGCAGGCCTAAGCATCCAATGTACACGTTTCTGAAAACATTTTTAAACTTTAACATAAGAACTATTGCACTGTATGTGCACATTTTATCAACTCCTAAAAATTCCATACAAAGAACTTTGGTCACCCATGACCAGTTGTAATGTCCATTACCAGTACTGTTGTAAACTGTTACTGTTAGGGCAAGCTAGAAACAGTTATACAACACTTTTGAATTGTTTTGTGGAAGGCGATTACTATTACAAATTTTATGTTATCTGCAAGGCTATTTGGGTAAAGATCCAACCGTATGTCTGAACAATTAAAGGTACTTAGCAAACTTTGGGCTTATGTGAAGCTATAACAACATATCCAACCCGCCACTCCCTTTGTCACTGGACAGGAATCAACTTATTAAGCATCAATATGTGTACATATTATATTCTTTAGGACAACAAATTTCAAAGCAACTGTATTTTCTGCATCCAAAATAAGATTGATTAAAATTTCTTTTTTAATTCTTTCTGAACATTTCACACACAAGGGTTATATTTTTGATTTTGTTCTCATCTTTGTTTTAAAAAAAAAAGCAGCAATTTGAATGAAACATGAGACATGAATAGTCCTTTTTTCTGAAAAAGTATTTAGCTACTGGTAGTAGCAGCATTTATAGATATAATATATGAGTATCTGGTGAGTACAAATAGTCATATGGGCAAATTTGCATAATATACCAGACCAATATTCCTGTATAGTGCATTCCATTCCATACAAAGTAGAATGTGGTCGATAAGGTAAAATGGAAAATTCCCAAATACTCTCGCTAAAGAACGAATTCATAGCTATGTGATATATACCCAGTAGCACATCAAGCTCATTCCAACTTCATTTTGAAGTCAATTCTTCAGTAACCATCTTACAGACATCGAAGTCTTCCATAGTCAATCAGGAGCTTGATGAGAGGGACTTGACTGGACCTTTCTCATTCTAGAGTCGCAATCAGTCTGAGAATAACATGGATTTCTATCTCCACGCCTATGTTGCAACCAGTTGGAGCTTTTGACCAGTTAGGGCTCACAACTCTGTGAGTATATTCAGCAAATACTCTCTCCTGACATTTCTCCAAGGTATCCGTGTTTCTTCCTCATCTGATAATTCATGAGCCAGGCAACATAGGACATCAGTAAATCGTCAATGTTGTGACCCTGAAAAAAATAATAAATGCACATGAATTAATTCTAGAGCTGAAAAATAGATTGCTCTTTGAAATCAAATACCACGGTTGTCTCTGCGTAAGATCCAGGTGTTTTGGAGCAAGGAAAATGTAGGCTCTTAGGAGAATGGGTTCTTAGCTGATGCACCAAAGGTACAATCCACAGTGACTCATGTTCAGACACACAATCGGTGAGATGATCCTCCCGAGTCCCTTACTCTATAACCTGACTCGACCACTGGGTGGGTTTATGACAGATGGCGTCCATTGCAGCAGTTGTCTTTCATCTCTACACCCGAATTTGCAAGATAGACTGAATTTTACCTGGTATGGTGCATTACGACAGAGGTGGGGGAACTCTGTCAGAGATCAAAAAGCTAAAAATTTTGGACTGAAGGGAAGGAGCAATAGGATCAGTGTATGTCTTGAGACTCACGATTAGATGAGAAAAAATGGCACGCGTCATGGTCACATCTTCATTGTAAACCACATTCACGTGAGTGGCTGATCTGTGACTCAACAATAGTCAATTCATCAATGATCGCAAATTTTCACTTCTTCTAGGGTGATCATCTGCGCTCACCCGAGTTTTTGTTCCCTAAATTATTATCTGGAATGATGGATCTTACTCTTAGCCAAACGTAGTCCTGCAGAGGGGGATGTTAGAGGTGACCTTTGGGTAGCAAAAATTCTTTTTCTTCAAAGCAGCAGAATTGTAAGCGATGTGAACTTAGGCAGAGTAGAGACTACTGTAACTGATTGGTTCTTAGCTACATTTTGGACAATCAACAAAGTCAAGATTTCATACATGTACGTAAATGTAATTTGAAAAGACATAACTGTAATGTATACATGTACATGTATGATGTTTAGAACAAGTGATGAAAAGTGACATTCTTCAAAGTATAATATATGATATAATTCCTAATTTATTGCAGTGACAATTTATCGATCAATGTACATGTACTACTGCTACTACTAGTACAATGTTAACAAACAGCTTCAATATAAAGATGCTGTGATGCTTCTCTCCTTACTACATATTGAAATTTAAGTGGATAAATTTAAAGCAACAAAAGTTCTTATTTGCTAGCAGGTTTTTTTAGCTTGTACCACCGACCTACATGTATTTTCAAGTGGGCCATCAAACAATAGCTGTGGTAGGTGATTGGCAGATGCTCTGGTGTGGTTTGCTCTTTCTTTTTAATTGAACATCTATCATTCTTATCTTTCCTTTATCTTTTTTGTGTTTGTTACTCTCTTTTAGCACCTCTAATTTTCGGCACTTATATGACCTAATTGTGTTGCTTGCCTTAAAACTTTTGCTAAAACAAAAAAATAATAAATGTCATAACCTGGGTAATCTCATTCTATTTAAAAAAACTAACCTTTTCTGTCCTCTTATACCTCAAAGTGTTGAGGAGAAATGTAAATGTTAGACATGGGCCAGATGTTTTGCTTTTTGAATGATTATATTGTGTCTTAGACTTAGAGGGGTCTTTTTGACTCCATTAACCCATCTTTTTCTTGGCCTTTCTTTTCCCTTGATACCATTGCATCACATGTCGTAGGCCTTGGAGGCTATCTCTTGCAGCCTTAATCTTGCAATGTGTCTAAATCACAATATTTATTATCTCTCAGTGTATTTTATGCACAATTCAATGCCCGCTTGTTGTTTAGTGTCTTCATTTGTTTGTCTGTCTCTTTTCGTGACTTGTAACATTTTGCTGAGACATTTCATTTCCCATAGTTCACCTACATGTGTACCAAATGTCCCAGGTTGGTAAGCACTGAGCTAAAGGGAAAGAAAAGAAGCAGTCAGTAGTAGTAGGATCTACCAGTGGCATCCTCAGAACATCTGCAGCTGTTCGAATTTAAAGAACTAAGACATTTTTAAGGCTGATTTTAAGAATATAGGGTCAATTGGTGCCACTGTCACTCTATTTATACTCATCAACATGATGCCTTTGTACAGATTGTTCAACGCCTATTGTTGCCCAATACAGTAAAATGAAGCCACTACTCTCATCAGAGAATTAATTACCTCTTCCCATCTTTACTTCCAACACCTGATAGGAGATCACTCTGTGTGTAGTTGACAGGTGCTCTGGTGTGGGTTTTTTTATTCTTTCCTATCAAACATCTTTTGTCCTTATCTCTCCCACTTCTTTTCTTCATAGGTTTATCTTTAATAATACAGTAGTCTCCGCCTAAGATCCCGGTGCACGGGAGCAAGGAAAAGCGGGATCTTAGGCGAACCGGGATCTTGACCGACGAACCCAGGGAAGAATCTATGGTGACCCGTGTTAAGGCCCACAATCGGTAAAATGGTCTCCCTCCACTCTGAAATGAACTGACGTGACTCCTGGGTGGGTTTATGACACATGGCGAGCAAAGAGTGGTAAACCTCGATGACCTATCACAGTGCATAGTGGCATGAGACGTGCCATTTTCACTTATTATCCTGTCATGAGTCTCCAGATCTACGCTTATCCAGTTGCCCCTCCTCTTTACCTGTCGAAAATATATAGCTTTCCATCTCTGACCGAGTCCCCCAACCACCTTTGTCTTAACACACCATTACGTTGTGACCCCACCAATCAAAATTCAGTCTCTTTCGCAAATTCGGGAGTAGAGACAACTTCTGCAATGGTCGGGGAAGAGTTCACAGTTCAATGTGATCTCGCCAGGAGCGAACGTGTAGGCCCCGGTGTGATCCCGTCTGGGGCAAACATTGTATCGCTTCATCGAGTTTTACAACGTGTATGTGATCATATTCACAATAGTGGATGATCTTTGACGTGACGGACAGTTTGTTGATCTCAGACTTTGCACTCTTGTTTGATCGGCTGTGCCCGCCCGGGTTTTTCCTTACGCAAATTATGATCTGAAATGCGGGATCTTAGCCGAATGTAGACCTTCAGAGTGAATCAGATCGGGATCTTAGGGGTGACTTTTGTATAGTAAAAATTCTGTTTTCTTAAAACAGCGGGATTTTAAGCGAACCGGGATCGTAAGCGGTGGGATCTTAGGCGGAGACTACTGTACCTCTAACCTTCAGCATTATATGACCTACTCGTATTTGTGTTGTAAGTGCCTTGAAACACTTACTAAAACTTTAATAAAGGAGATCCTTCATGCCTCGCCAAGAAATGCTTTCAGTCAGGAACAATGAATATAATAATAAATTTTAGCAAATCGTTTCGAAAAAAAGGACGACTCAGCCAGTGAGCATTTCGAACTCTTTTGACATAAATGCTTTCTTTGGCAGCGTTGCATTAATTTTCTACAGTGTTCTTACCACATGAGTTTCCACGAGCAACTTTGCTGTAGCAATGCCCTCTGTCACAATGAATGTGAAGGAGCTCTCATCATACGCCCAGTTTGGTATAGACTGGAACTCATAGCTCTTGATAACATCCTAAGAATACAGAAATTAAAAAAATATACTGTCGAGCATGGATAACTCAAACACGTCAGGATGGGCAAATGTGTTTGACACATCCATAAGTCTTGTGAACCGACGTAATGAAATATTAAGGAGATATCAGTCAGGGAATGACAAATTGTATGAGCACTCCATGAATTCGAGTTTTCTGTGTCCATGTTATCTGTGTCCGACTGTATGTTGGCTACGGAATACAGATGATTAGTGGAGAAGAAAGAATCTCTTTTTCACCCTACTGAGGATGTGCGTTCTGATCATTTGACGATTGGAAATGCACTTTAAGAAGAAACATTAAAAAATCGTAACTTTTGTTGTCTTAACAGATTTTTCAATTCTGTTCGCAAAATCTGAAGAATTATATTAAGTATACATGTATAGTAACATAAATTTACTTGGTATATGATAGTTTGAAATGTGTAACAGAATTTTTTTAAAATATCAATAAGAAGTTGCCATGGGTTTTTAACGCTCATGGAATCATAACAAAAAAAAGTTTTAAAAGTTAAAAGCAGTAGGAATGAAAGTGAACGAGTGTTCGTACTTTCACACGAAAAAATCTTTCTTTGTGCTGTAAAACTAAAAACAGAAACTTAGATGTACCTGTGGCCATTTTGTCAACCACGCACTTAAAGTTCTTGCGCACATTGGCTCAATACAAATCAGATGAAAATGGCAAATAGGACACACCTACAAGACGTCCTATCTTGGCTGCCTATGATAAGTACCACCATTAAGGATTTCCTTATTAGATATGACATATATGTCTGATGCGACTTCAATGAGTTTTACAAAGCAGTAAGACAAATTCGATGATAAAGGAAAAGAAAACAGAAAGGAGTATCAAAAAATCAAATTTGAATTCATTTTTTTCATTTGCCGACTCACAGATTAAAAAATGTGTAGATAAGAGTGTGTCATGTATTCAGAATACAAAATCAGTTTAAACAGTACTGTTAAACCTGCTCTAACACTACTTAAAGCCATATGTTAGGCAGCGTTGTGGTGAAATAGCAAAATAATGTAAGTGAAGAAACTGGCATTTTTCCGCAGGTTTGGGAATTTTGGTTAAATTTTTGCTTTCTGGCTCAACACCTTTCATGTCCGTTAAAAACACATCTATGAGAGGGTTTTACTGAAAAACGTTGATTAAAGGAACAAAAAAAGTAAATTTTCAGTTGCCACAGACTCTCAAGCTAAGAAAATAACTAAACTTTGGCGGCCATTTTCTTGCAAATTTGACCTTCGAAACCAGGTGACCCCCACTTCCTTCAATTGCCAATATCTCGACTTGTATCCAAGATAAATGGATATTTTATCATAGAAAGCTAGATTAATGAACAAGCTTTAAGATGATAAAAAATAACTCCACGTGCCCAAAAAATGACGAGCGCCTGATTCCACTGCGTCGTGACACAGACAATCACTAGTATATACCATTATTTCCCCCTTGACCCCTTGTCTTCTTTTTTTTTTTTTTTTTTTTTTTTGTTTCTTTAAAAAATTATATTGTCATGAAAATGACACTGTTCCAGATGTCCTTCAATCTAAGATGATCATGTTTTTCCTCAACAATGAGTGGCCATCCATCTTGGACAATTTCGACTGTGCTTTCAGAATCAGTGCATATAGCTCAATCAGGACTTACATTACACTAGGAACAGGTTAGAATGTGAATAATAACTGGGAGTTCTAAAATAATAGTTATGAAAGACTTTAAGACCATATGCTTTGAGGTTTGTGCTGTTTTAGAAAATGAAAGCTATTTTAAACATATACCTTGAATCACTGTTAAAACAATCAACATCCACTATGGGAGGCTTTTGAGTCAAATTTATACCTTTGTTGTCCCATTGATAAGGTGAACACCAGAATAGTTGATGGCAACCAGGCAGGACTTGGGCAGGGTCGTCATATGCCGTTGCTGAGGTGGGGGGAAAAAAAGACACTACATTGTAATTGTAAGCGGTTTACACCACTTTCAACAAAATCTTGACGACTTAGGCGGCAGGCTACTTCAAAATTGCCAGTTAGGGCCATCCAACCTAGGTTAATTGGGATGTAGCATTCCATTAAACAAACTGAGATGCTCAGTAAAAACTCACTCCTATTAAGGATCATCATTAAACTCACACCGCTAGGTGCATCAGCAAAGAGACTTTAATAACTTCTACCCCAAAGATGGCAGTGAGAGGAAAAAAACAGTTCTCAGACAAGTGGATCATGAGCACAAAACAAATTTACTGTGAAGTCCATGCCTCTTCCAAGAAGCATTCGTTTTTATAAAATGCAGTGCAAAAATCTGCATTCCTGTCATTGCCCAAGAAAGAGTATGAATGCTCTACATCCTCTGAAACTCTTTCTATTTTTACTTTTACTTACTTTGACTTCAAAGAATACAGAGCCATATGTTGAAATCTTGCTCAGGATCTGTAAGAAAGCTGTCTTGGCTTGTTCTGAGTTCATGTTCTGACTGCTGTACTCTTGCTGAATTTCCTGCAGGAAGTATCAAAAGAATCAAATATGATTATTACCTAAACTTCAGGTACAGGTAAAACAAAACCCAGAAGAAATTCATGCTGATCAATAGTATTCAACTTTTAACTTCTTCATTAAAACCTGATCTCTTCTGCTCAAATTAGGCCCTATACAGAACAGGACATTAATAAATAAAAATAGATTCAACTCTCCATTTTCAAAGAATCTAAGCCTAACAATAAACATGTATCACTATTTATAAGTTTGTCGACCAATTCCAATCATCAGTCTCAAGATCATAAACAAAGATATTTACATCATCAACTTTGATTCTGTTAGAAAACTTTTAAAATAATAAAACTGATATTTAGATTTAGAAAAAGTTTTGAGTACAATGTTATGAGAAAAGACTGAAGAGAACCCCAAAAAAGAAAAATTCACATAGCCTACTTCTTGAATAGCTTTGGCATCTTTCCCTTCAAGGAATCCTTTTGGCAGGATGATCTGTTCAATTTTACTGAGGATGGTATAAAGTAAATTGCTGTTATAGCAAACCATACAAAACTAAAAATGATTTTTTTTTAAATAACGAGAGATGAGGTTGAGAGACGCTTGATAGGAAACCACATGAGATCACCAGCCAACCACTCTCAAATAGTTGTGATAATCTGGCCCTCCAGGAAATCGCGGTCTTGCGGCAACGTTTTTCGTCGAGTTCCGCAATAAACCCGCAATTGTTAGCAATTTTCGCAATTTCTTGCAATTTTAGGCAAAAATACATCAATGCTTTAATTTTATCAGAATTTTTAATACGAAATGGTGCGAGTACAGAGCCGATAGGCCTGCGTAAATCATGGTATCGGCCTAGCTCAAGCCTACTGAGCTTACTATAAAAGCTATAACCGGAAATTCAGGCCGGAATGCATCATGTACAACACAAACTGAGACATAGGCTAGGCTGAGAAGGTGGCCTTCTCTGGGTTAGGCCTTTATCTAATGTGTGTAAGTGTGCGCATGTGATAAGAAAGTAGGTGTGTGAGGTGTACGTGAGTGTGTGTGCGTGTGAGTGCGCGCGCGTGAATATTGTTCGTACATGATGCATGTGTCTACATACCCGGGAACCGTCACTTAGTCTCAGTATCTTCTGCTCGTAAAGAGGCGAAAAATCAAACCATCACATCACAGAAGATGATAATAGAAGTATGCCTAAACAATAATATAATGAATCTTATTTATACATCCCATTTACACTCAGAAAGTGCTCAATGTGCTTTACACTAATAAAAAAACATGAGCACAATACTGTTCCAATAGAGATCCTTTCTCTCCATCTCACCCCTTCCGCCCTACTCTCTCCCCACTCGCTCTGTTATATATGCTTGCACACAGTAAGTGCCACATATTATACACCAATGTGCACATTGATTATGACACACAGTCACTTGTTACTAGAAGAGCATGAATAGATAAAATCCATACTGGAATAACTATTTTATTGGTGGTAGATGTATATAATATTATTATGGTATTAAAACAATTTGTGGTACCTGAGATCTGTAAGCTTGCTTTCATCTTTCCCATGCTGAGCTCTGTATGAAAGAGCAGCTAGCTTTGGAACAACACTATCTGACACTTTGTGATACCCCCGTAGGTAGTTTGGAGATTCCTGAGGAGATAAATTGACCATTATTTGTTTTACCTCTTATTAGACGACCCCCACCTCATTCAATCGCAAATATTTTAACTCTTATTCCAAATACACAAGTATTTTTTCATTGACAGCAAGACAAATGAATAAGCATTAAGATGATACCACCCAAAAATTAACGGGCACCTGATTCCACCACGTCATGACACCCATAAGGTTAAACTATTTTATTCATTACAAGTGTCTGGGACGACAGGTAAGAGACCCTGTCCTGAGATCTATAGCAGATTTTTACAGAGAAACGGATAGAAGAAGTAAAGTATAGCTCCCTTTTGATTTGCTTGATTTTGTGTGCAACATTTGGGGTTATCATGAGGATCACAGTGGATTTGGAGCTATGTCTCTTACAGTTAACCACAGGCCGTGATCCTTGAGAAGTGTGAAGACAGATTGGGGGGGGGGGGGGGGGGGGGGGGTTGTACTTCACTTTTACAAAAAAAAACTCCATACTCTTTTGAGCAAACAGGCCATGGATTAAACAGTCAGCTAACCAGCAAGGTGAGGACAATACAGTACACAAAACTATAAGCAGGCCTACAGTCAAACTTGCTTTAATGACTATGACCTGTCCAAGACAAATCACATTGCAAATGACCTCTTCCCACTTCACCTCTTGTTTTATTTTTTTAGATTATAATGACACTGTCCAAAAGGACCACCTATTTGAGATGACCAATTTTCTCTTTGGCAATGGTTGGTCATCACTGACAGATTCGACTGTATACATTTTATCAACGTACTTGAGGAAAGTGAAATGTCTGGTCAGCCATAGGATCCACGCCAGGTTGCCCATTGACCCAAATTTTTTTCAACATGACGAGCAATGGGGTTTGTCCAGTCTTTCCAGGGGATACTAAAAGCAAGCAAATAGAAAAAAAAGAGAGAAAACATCAATGATTTAAAGCAGTTTTCCTTGAATAATAAATTCTTATCTCCAACTAACTGGAGAAAAAAAAAATCATATTACATTTATATTTATAAGGAAAGCGATTTAGTGCACTTTCAGGGCAAACATTTAAAAGTAGAGTTTCATCTGTTTGGATGAGCCTTGTAAACCATTTTTACATTGAAAGTCAAGAAATAAAGAAACTTTACCCTTGCTACAATATGCTGTGAGGTATAGACAAGAACTTCCCAACCTAAATGATATCGATGATCTTTCACTACTGGTTAATTTGGTGATTTTGGTTGGTGGCGGGGATCACCTGGGTAGTGACAGGTATTATTCTATGCTCCGCTTGGAAATACATGTAGGTGTGACCGCTATGAAAATTTTAGAATTATTTAAATTGGTAAAAGTGGGTACCTGCTTTAAAAAGTTTGACAATCACGGATGTAAAAGATAGAACAGTATGATATATGACGGAAATACAGAGAACAAGGTCAGCTCAGACCATGAGACCAACTGTAAAATCAGACAAAAAAACAAAAATATCTTTAAATGCTAAAGGGAATGGGATATCCTTTTCTTCAATAGTTTTACTTTTAGTCTGAGTTGGAGCTTTCCAGCACTTGCAACACAATAGGTAATACAAATTATGAAAATTAGAGGTGCTTCGAGAGAGTAATCTACAAAGAAAAGTAGGAGGAGAGAAATTTGGATTACAGATGTTTGAGTTTGATAGGAAAGAAGGAGCAAACAACACCAGAGCCCCCTCTAACCACCCACACTTTTTTTTTATAACAAGAGAGATTTTTTTAAATCCATTAAGAATTCTTCAGTATGGAAAGTATGTTTTGCAGAGTGCTATAATAATCATAACAATAGTATGGAGGGTTCCATTATATTATAACAGAATTGTCATGTGCTGCATTGGAACACAATTTATGTCAAGCTCATCAACACAACATAAAACTAAATGCAAAATCTTATGAAATCACATGACAATTTAAAATTATACAGTGGAATCCTGATATAACAAGAGGGAGGGGACTGGTACAAAAAGTCCGTTATAGCAGGATTCTCGCTATAAGGGATCCAGTAATAAATTTGAAGGATATAATAAAGTAGGTCTAATCTATGAGTTTGGTAATCTGTTAATTTCTTTTTGTTATCGCCCCCTGATAATGATTTTGCCAAACATGACCTCTTGGTCTTACTTGATCAAAAATGGAATCAGGTTTTTCTTTCTCCAGCACTAGCAATGTTGACAGCTCGGCGTTGACCATCAGAAAGAAAGTTCTCTGGGCTAACTCGCCCGCTGTGTTGTCCTCCACCCCACCATACCCTGTGGTGCGTTCTGTCTGCTTGCATATGTCATACGTTCACTCCATCCAGCACAGAACTATGGCCTCTCTATCCCCGCATCGGAGAAATGAGAGGCATGGTAGACCTAGATAATCTAGACTAGGCTGGCCTATCGCAATGCGTTCTGCTTCACAACTGCTTGTCTCTGCACGATACACCCTCCCCACTCATTCACTTCAGCCTTCATTGTTGGCACACGTGGGCTCTGCCATCTTTTGTTTCGCATCACCAAGTTTCTCAACTTGCAAAGTTTTACATTATGTACAATTGACCTATGCTCTGCGCACAGCAGCAGCACTATCCCGCTATAACCGACTCACGTGTTTGTCTGATTGCGCTATAGCAGTATTTTATTTATAAATATACAGAAGGGAAAAAAACAGGGTTTTAGAATAGTATCTTTATAACAGACTTATCATTATTTAAGGACTCATTATAAGAGGACTCCACTGTACTTTGTAATAAAATGGAGAATGAAAAGTGAGGTAAATGGTGCGCTTAACATTTTATATCATGTTGAGAAGCCTCTATCAACACGGACAAGTCACTCACAACTGTTTCTTCTCTTGCTGTTAAACCAGAAAATCTCAGAGTGGGTAAGGCAGTCAAAATAGTACAGTCTGTCCGACAGGCAATGGACTGGTGAAAGAGAAAAACAAAATTATTTTGAAATCATTGAATAAAATATCATATTTTTAAATCTCCCCCGCCCCTTCAGGGAATGTAGGGGTTACAATGGCAAGTGCAATATAATAATGGAATAAGTCAGCGGTTTCTTCGATGAACATCAGTTAATGTCAAATACTATGGTGTTGGTGGTCTAGTGGTTAGGCTGTTGGGCTCACAGCTCAAAGGTTACGCATTTGAACCCCATGAGGGGACCAACATTGTTTCCTTGGGAAAGCCTTTTGCACCCAAACTGGAATGGATACCTGGCTATGGTGATGTTGAAAGATCTAGTTAATTTTTTAATGTTTGAGCACTTTATAATTGGCTGCTCGCATTAAATGCTTCTCGAGAAGTCCTGAGTATTATTAGGTGTTCCACGGTTTGCTGTGAGGTAATAACAGTGGAAAACCCTATAGGCCTAGAGTTCACAGTAGAGTATTGCACTTGTTATTTTTATGTGATGATAGAAGCCATGAGAATCACTTACTTACATACAAAACTTAAATCTTCTGACTGCAGTGCCTTTTCAAGACCTATTATTTTCTTTTTTTTTTTATATTAAAAAAACCTAAACAGATTAAGCAGTACTCAGTTAATAAGATGCAAAAAGCACAAGAGAGATGTAGCTTTTCAAATACAGTCGAAATTGTCTTTAAGATCATGACCTTCACTTCACTGATGAGGACAAAAGTGGTTGATATAGACAGCTGGCAAATGTCATTATGAAATAGAGAAAACAAAAACAATGGGGGAAGTGGGAAGTGGCCGTCTGTTCAGGTGATTGTCTTGGACAAGTTGCCTTTAGAGCAGAATGACTGTATGCAAGAAATTTTGTTTATTTCAAATTTCCACCCTTTGAAAGGTTTGTTATAGTAAGAATGTTATGGTGCTTGCAACACAATTAGGTAATATAAGTGCTGCGGATAAGAGGGGTTGCAAGAGATAAGCATACACAAAAAGAAGGAAGAGAGATCTGTTTGCTAAAAAAGAACAGCAAACCACACTAGAGCACTCGTCAACCACCCACGTCGCAAGATTTCCCAAGAGCCACTCAGACGACAAAAAAGATCAGCAGAAAAGAAGAGAAAGTGATGTTGTAGTTTCAAACAGTGCCTTTATAAGACTATATAAGACACTTTGAACAAAAAGGGGTAAAATTAGAAAACGACCTTTGTCATTGGCAGTGAAAAACAGACTGTACTCTGAGAATGTCCTCAGCTTCAACCTTGCTGCAATTTCCTTTTTGATGTCAAATATTCTTGTACCACTCGTCACCTCAATGGTCTGACAAGTAGAAAAAATACAATTAAAGTCATCATGAGCCTGTCAACAGTCTGATAAGTTGTACAGAATACAATAAAAGACAACATGAACTTGTCCAAGGCTAGAGAGATAGAGAGAGGGAGAGAGAGAGAGGGGGGGGAAGACAGAGAGAGAGAGAGAGAGAGAGAGAGAGAGAGAGAGAGAGAGAGAGAGAGAGAGAGAGAGAGAGAGAGAGAGAGAGAGAGAGAGAGAAATATAAAATAAGATACATTAAAGGAGATGAACCTAGTGTAACCTTAATTTCTAGGGTGAAGTACAACACGTTGAAAAAATAATTAATAAAAAAATATTTAAAAATAATTAATAAAAAAATATTTACACTTAAAATATTATAACATCCTTTCAATATGTTATTAGGAAAACTAATTTTTTTTAACCTTTTCACCCTGTTGCTCAAAAATAGCCTTGTCAACAACTGGGACCTTTCTCCAGGCACACACACATACGATAGGCAAGGTCTGGCACATGAGAAGCAGCATAAACATACAAAATAAACACAGACTATGTTTTCATAACTACTGCAACAATGATATAATTATATTATGATGAAAAGAGGAGTTAGCTGTTTCATTTTCATTTCCTTAAATATCTGTTTGTCCACTCAAAGATGGGTGTAAGGGTATAGCACCCCTTTCAACACAGTTACTTAGGACAAGAAGTAAAATCTCTCTATGAGATGTCCAGTGGCGGTGGGTAGTGAAGGGCTTACGGGCTTGAGCCCCACACCCCAACCCCTCCACACCCCAACTCTATCCCTTAGTTAATGAAAGTTTCTTAAATAACTAAATAGGCAGTTGAAACCGCCATGATCTCACGCAATGGACACACAGTTATCAGCTTGGCGGCTTGCCCGTTTATCCAATCACTGTTGTCACCGCTTACAACTATAGTAACCTAACAGCCAATCAAATGTCGTTAGGGCTCTGAAAGAATAAGCCAGTTCCCACGCCCGTCTTTAATGAAACTCTTCCTGTAAAAAGGTAGAAGACTTTTAAAAAATAACACTGCACAGAGGGCTCACGCTCTCCCAGCCCTGACAATGGGGTGAAAGTTTACGACACACTTTCCCCAGTGACACAGATGCCTATGCGCCCATTGGGCCTTTGTTAGGCGCGTTCTATTTTCCGCAACAACACAACCCAATCCACCTCATGCACGATGTGTGCTTGGAGAGTTGTGTGTTTGTGCAGCTGAGATTTAACCGTTATTAATTACATTAAACCACTTTTGAGGCAACTTTTTCTTCAGATAAAAACTAATCAGAGAAATTTGGAGGTGAAACGGCTTCGTCCCCACCATCCAGAAGAGCTTAAATTTAACTAAAAACAAAGAGATGGAAGACAAAGGTGACTCTTCTCGTTTGAATGGTTCTCAAAATGCCGTGGCTCGCTGTGAGTATAGAAAAATGATCACTGTTTTGTTCTTATTGCTTGCTTTTTGGTGGTAAAGAAGTGAAAGAAATCTAAGACCCTCCCAAATCTTGGTCCACCCACCGCCACTGGAGATGTCCATCTTCGATAACACAAAGCCATTCAGTTGAGAACCTCAAAATCTCCACAATACAACCTATGTTCAAAAACATCCTGTTGGTGTTTGTGATTCGAGCCAGAATCATTCATTCTATAGTCAAACGTGATATAAGTACTGAGCTAACAGAGCGTCCCCACTCACCTGAACACTCTGATTTGGCAAGCACACTTGTACCCGTACGTTCGGCTGCTGGTGGAGGACCATCTCATGCTCTTGTACATGGGAAGGGTACAGACGACATGCGCCTTTCCTAGAGAAAGTAAAATTAACAAATAACAATATTTTCAAAGTTGCCCAGCATTGATGGCTCTTGCATTCTAGGAAAATAAAACACCTATATTATAGATTCATAAACAACATCATGTGTGTAGGAAAATAGCTCACCTATATTCTTTCAGAATTAGAGGCTAGCAGGAAATTATGTTTCCAAACGGCATATTTCCCGTAATTCCCTGGAAATTAGCACCTTATATTTTTAAACACATGCTATTTTTGTGAAATTTGCACTCTAAAAAAACTATATGAAATTTAAAGAAAATTAGCACCCTAATAATTTGAAACAACATGCCATTTCTGGGAAATTAGTACCCTTATACTTTAAAACCTAAAAAACTGGCCATTTTCAGGAAATTAGCACCCTTAAACATTTTAAACAACAGGATGCTTCCAGAAAAATGGTGGCCCATAACCTACCACAACATTACACTTCCTGGAAAACACTACTACTACTACTGTTCATCATGAAACTTCCAGGAAAATACGAGGGCTGTCCCACGGAAAACCGGAATTTGGCTGTAATTTGAAAACTATTCAATATTTTCACATTCTGTAAACGCACACTTGTAAAACAATCATTTAGAAATTTCCCGATTGAGCACCATGAGCATCGCACAAACCAAACAAGCACAGCAGTTCTCAAAAGATGGCTACCCCCTTGGAAAATTGGTCAAGGGTTGAAGTGAGGTCTGTCATTCGGTTTCTGACCGCAAAAGGTCTCAAACCTCTAGAAATACACACTGAAATAAAGTCAGTTTATGGGGAGAAAGTAATGGCAAAGTCACAGGTATATGAGTGATGTAGTAAGTTCAAAGCCGGGCACTCCGATATCAATGACAAATTGTACCCAGGATCTTGTTTTTCTGCCAAAACTGAGGACAACAAGAGTCGCGTTAACAAACTTATTCAAACAGACAGGCGCCTAAAAATTCGCGAAATTTGCGAGTCGCTAAACATTTCAAAGTCGACTGTCTATAGGATAGAGTTTGATGAGCTGCACTATTGAAAGGTCTCTGTTTGATGGGTTGGGGCCGAAAAAGACCAGCGGGGTCATTTTGCAGCATGGCAACACAAAGCCACACACCGCAAACGTCTCGAAAGACTGGTTCCAAAGGTTCGGCTAGGAAGTTCTACTTCACCCCCCTCACAGTCCTGACTTGGCGCTGTCAAATTATCACCTTTTTGAACCAATGAAACGCCATATTTCTGGACAGCGATTCACCGACGACGAAGACCTCGTGGAAGCCGTGAACGATTGGTTGAAATCCCTTGACGAAAGATTTTTCAGGGAGGGTATCTTCTCCCAGATCCAGCGATGGGAAAAATGTGTCCAGCGGGATGGTGATTACATTGAGAAATAAAGCACATATTGAGGTATGATGTGTTACAGTTTTATTATATTAGGACAAAGATTTTTGCTTTTACGGACCTTTTCCGGTTTTCCGTGGGACAGCCCTCGTACCACCTCCAGAATACACCCCTACATTCTTAAACAAAATCTTTTACACTCTCTTACTTTCTGTTTAACTTCAAGTTGACCTCACAACGATGGGCTAGGGGGTGTTGGGCGGAGCGGATGATGGTCAGTAAGTGGTCAATCAGTTCGTTGCTTGGCTGGCACAATGACGTCAATAGTGTCAACAGCACCCAGCCGCGGTCTTCATTGTTTCTGAAGTGAAAGAGATAAACAAAGACATCTCCTAAATGATCTAGATCAGTGGTTTTCAAAGTGGGCGCTACCGCGGTGGTGACAGTTTGGGGGGGGGCGCTGTAGCAAAATTGGGCGATTGGGGGGCGGTGGTGGGCGTTAAGGGGGTGGTGTGAGATTTTCATGAAATGAAACATAAAAAATGGTGAAAGGAAAGAAGCCACATAAAAAAAAAAAATTTGTAATGTATAACTTAGGCATAGTTTACAATACTACTTATTACTAAGAACTTTCTTTCCCAGCACTCAAAGCCCATATAAAGATGATTCATCCCGGCAAATATGACAAAGATCTGGCATACTTCAAAACTCTAAAGATCAATTTTCAGAAATAAAAATCAATTAAATCGATGTTTGCAGCCGACGTCGATCGAGCTGATGAAGACTTAAAAGCAACTTATAATTTATCTCTGCTAATTGCAAAGGCAGGCAAACCACGTACTCTCGGTGAGGACCTCATGTTACCTGCAATAAGAGAGGTGGTCAGCACAGTCCTGCACCATGCCCCGAGGCTGTGTTGAACGTTCTTGCCATTAAGTGACAATGGATGAGATGTCAGCAAATGTTAAGGAATCATTGTGAAAAATGCTTAAACGACGTGAGTTCAGCCTTCAACTGGATATCGGTTCATAGAGGGTGTGGTAAATAATGCAAGAATTGTTATTTGCGAAAATGTTGGAAACAGATACCAAAGTCGAGTCCATTTTCCAAGTGGTCCAAGAATTTTTCGAGGAGAAACAGATTCCTCTGGCCAACGTAGATTGCCTGTGCAACAAATGGAGCACCGTTGATGACTGGTCGGTACCGTGGATTTAATAGCTTCTTGAAGAAATCAGTCCCTGGAGTACTAACTGTTCGCTGTGTCATTCACAGACAGAATTTGGTGGCAAAAAAACCTGAATGAAAGTCTGCACGACACACTGGCCATTGCCATCAAGTGTGTGAACAAGATCAACGTCCACGTTTTGAACTCGAGATTATTCCAACAGCTGTGCACTGAAAATGACGAGAACCTTCAAGTCCTTTTTTTGCACACTGAAGTCCGGTGGCTCTCAAAAGGAAACGGTTTAACACGATTATTGTTCTGCCTGTTTGACTCTGTGCTGGAGCTTTTTTCAAGAAACAGACAGTGATCTCTGCAATAAACTGAAAGAACACAAGAACAACATTTCGTTTCTCACAGATGTTTTCACAAAGTTAAACCAGTTCAACTTGCAGCTGCAGGGGGATGACACCAACCTGATCAAGGCAAACTCCTTGCTTTCGTCATTCTTGTCGAAATTGGAAATGTTTCCCCGAAACATTGGCAGAAGAGAATTTGCTCAATTTCCTAGCTTGACAGAGACACTGAAAGAAGGGCGGGTTTCTGACGAGGAACTAGAAATATATACTAACCACCTCAGAGATTTTCATGCTGATATGATCGCGAAGACAAGGTTTGTTGATATCTTTTAACTGGAAATTCCAGACTGGGTACTGGACCCACTCAATACTGGAACAGATGGTGACTTGACAGTGGCAATTGAAGAAGAGCTGACAGTGAAAAGTGACTTTGAAATCAAAACCATTTTTCAAAAAGTCGTACCAGTCATTCCGGTTGAAAACTATTGTGCAAGACAAATATCCCTCCCTGTGGGAAAATATCAAGTTGTTGCTCATCGCTTTTCCCACCTCCTGTCTAGTAGAAAGGGGATTCTGTGCAGTGACAAGGTTGCTGACGAAGCAGAGGAAAGAATTAAGGATCACAGAGCGTGGCGATTAGCGTCTGCTACTGACCAATCTGAAACCTGATGTTGATAAGTTGGTTTCGTCTCACCAGGTCCGTATTTCCCATTAAGACAGTGTCAATGACTTATTTGTATATGATTACTCCGTAGTTTACCCTTACTTGATACCTGAATACGTCTTTTCTGTTTTTGGCTTTTCTTTCTTCTTTTTCTAAAGCAAAATACTCACTTGTTTAATAGATTTTGTTATGTGCATGTGCTGCCACTGCTGATGAAATTAATGATGATGATGACGGCGATGATTACGATGATGGTGATAATTACAGACTAAGATCCATGCATACTTTTTCTTTCGTGTGGTTTCTCACATTCGAACGGCTTAATAATAATTTTATGTTCTACAATGGAGATATTTGATATACAAATCTCAGGCAACTTTATTGCAGCACCTTGATGGGAGAAAACGTTTCATAAAAATAATGTCAATCTGTTTTCAAACTAATGATCACTATTTTTGGGTTCTTTTTTTTTTTGTGTTTTGCTTCTGTAAACGTCATAATACATGTTTTACTTTTATTGATGTTAACAACACTGGTCGTTTAATACTGATGACACATATGCATAAAATGACAGTATTTTGTTCTCAGTGCCCTTGCATAACATTGAAGACAAAATGTGTTTTATTATCTCTCGTACACGCTTAATTAAAGTAAGTTTATTCAGTGTTTAAGGCCATTAGCCCCCATCACATGGCACAAAACATTCATTTGATAAATAATGTTTCCATAATGAATAGGTAAAAGTTGTGCACATATCTCTTATCATGAGACAAACATTGCATATTTCTGTCACTGGGCTAAGTCAGGCTGGGAGGAATTAACAATTTCCTTTGATGGACAAAGTGTGAACAATAGAAAATAAAGTGAAATTCATCTTCAATTTCATGAGAGTTACACCTCTCACATAAGGGCGAATTAGTTAATTTCCACCGATAGAGATTGTTATTTAGTGGAAGGCTATGAGTTTTTAACAAAGCTACGATTCTTCTTTTCCAATACCGTGGAAGGTTGGTGATATATTCAGCTGAAACGGAATAGTAAGAGAGAATAAATTATACTTGCGACAGACTTCTTCCTCTATGTTCTGCACAGAATGATCAACAAGTCTACTTTTTTACTTCACTGAGAAAGAGTCTAGTGCTTCCAACAATTTGAGAAAACCAGGCATATCCAAAACCCAGGGAAAATAATGTTTTTAACTTCCGTAGCCAAGTTGACTCTGCCCAGTGCACAGGAACGATATAATTGCATCTAACATTTCTTTGAATATCTGTCATTTTCTAAGTGTTTAAGTCTGCACCAGAATTTAATGACACAATGCATGTAATCAGAACATAAGTTTAAGACTCTGTAAAGATGGTGATTTGTGACCCAACTAAAATTCAGAACCAAATCATTAGAATTTAGGCACTTCATTTTGTACCCTACTTTTTGAGCTCTCTCTTTATTTGTGATTGTTATTATATTATGCATGTTGTTATGTCATATTGACGGTTGGGGCGGAGTAGGGGGCACTAGGACTCGGCTGGGTGAAAAAGGGCGACAAAAGTTTGAAAACCACTGATCTAGATTATGTTGTAAAACATTTACAATGTATTTGGAGAGAGAGAGAGAGAGAGAGAGAGAGAGAGAGAGAGAGAGAGAGAGAGAGAGAGAGAGAGAGAGAGAGAGAGAGAGAGAGAGAGAGAGAGAGAGAGAGAGAGAGAGAGAGAGAGAGAGAGAGAGAGAGAGAGGAGAGAGAGAGAGAGAGAGAGAGAGAGAGAGAGAGAGAGAGAGAGAGAGAGAGAGAGAGAGAGAGAGAGAGAGAGAGAGAGAGAGAGAGAGAGAGGGCACTATGGATTCTCCCCTTGGTGTGTCACCTAACATCCAACATTTTCCTTGCTCCCAAGCAACGGGATATTATACATGAGAGCCATTCCATGTTTCAGTTGTCTCCAAGTGTCATTACTTTTGAAAATTCCAAAGTGTTTCTAGATACCTTCTATCTATTGATTAATTTAGAGTAATACGTTTTTTGGTTAAAATGTAGATGAAGGTTGTCTCTAACAAAAAACAAGATATAGAAAGACTTTATAATTTAGATTTTTTTTTAGCAACTCCTTCCCCCCCCCCCCCCCCCCTCTGCAAACACAATTTAGATCATTTAGGAGGTGGGCTATGACCATGCCTGAAAAGGCCAACGTAAGCTGAGAGGGATACAACATCCTCGATGAAAATACTCCCCTCATTCGGGAATAAAATAAAGTCTCCTGTGTGTGACAGCAAAGCACTCAAATTATGAGCTACAACACAGATGCCAGCCTTAACAGTGTAAAAATATGGCTTACTTGTCTGGATTGTTTGTTACTTGCTTGATGACTTGGCAGTAGATTTCATCCCTCATGTATTTCTGAGGAAATGAATACAACATCATTCTTAGTTTTGAGGAAAAGATATTTCATCATTAAAAGGGCTTGAAAAGACAATTCTGCAACACATGTCACAAAGAGATAGAAAGATTATTTTTAGCTTAAGTACTAGTTTTATGACTCTTGCTGCAAAAAACTGTTAATATAATTTCTAAAAATAAGAGGAGTTACTAGTGAGTAACGTACAAAGAAAAGGAGCAGGAAAGGTAAGGACGACAGATGTTTGATAAGAAAAAAGGAGCAAACCACATCAGAACACCCCTCCCCCCCCAACCACCTGCAAAGAGAATGTGTGGATAATATTTGAGAAAGGAAATGTAATTCTGCTAATATACTAATACCAGTGGGACAGGCAGAAGTCCTAATAAGAAAGAAATCAACATATCAACATTCCAGAAAAGGACGTACAAAATTTAAAAAAAAATTGAATAGACAAATTGATTTCAAGTATAAGTAGGGATTATCTTTTAGACTCTCCGAACTCACTATTTTTTGTTGACTACATACAAATATGTTTTTTGGGAATAATTCGAAGAGCTTATAAACACTAATTACTTCAGCATTCATGTTCCACGACAGCTCACACCACATCACATCCACATGTTTTCAAAACCATTTCACTCTCACCTTCCACCACACAGAAATATACAGTAAAGACAATGCTCACCTGAACCTGCCCACTGTTTTGTTTGTTTGTTTGTTTTTTTAATGTAGGTGTTTTAGACCCCCATCAATATAATTAAGATAATTAAGGAGGCAGTCTTCGACCCTGCTTGTCAAGGTCAACCTGGGCTGAGAAGGAATCTACGTCTTAGCAGAAAGAAGAAAGACCGAAATTCTCGATAAAAATTCTCCCCAGGAATCAATTTCAGTTCCAATGCGTGCATCAGCGAAGTGCCTACACCACTGATGCCAGTCTGTGTTCCACCAGACAGAGGTTGAAGTAGAAACAAAACCTAATCTTTGAGGACCAAATAGAAGGGCTACATATTCAATATAAATGAAGAGACGAAAATAAAGTAGTAAAATACAACTTATTTTTTTGACAGTAGTACATTGTTTTGAGATTATATTCAAAATACTGTCAAACCTGTCCAAAATGACTACCCGTTGTTGAGGAGAAAAGTGGTCATCTAACACAAGTTTTCCTCTTGGACAGTGTCATTATAAATAGGAAAAAACACAAAGGGATAAGTGAGAAGGGTTGTTTGTACATATGTGGTTGTCTTGAACAGGTGATCATTAGAGCAGGTTCGACTGTGACTGGAAATTTGAAATAGATGAAGACAATAATAACAGAGAAGTGGATATGTGAAGCTGATGATGTTGAGAACTAGGTCAGGATTTGTCTGACTTTTGGATTATTTCTTTGCAATTTGTGCTTTGCTACATCAATGTTTTCAGGGATTTAGATAATACTGCTGGTATTGTTTTTGTCTAAAGGTTCTGTTTTTCCTGTAAATTCCTGATTTGATAACAAGATGCAATATGCAATAAAGAAAGATAACAGGGCCTTCTGGTTGCTTATTTCTCGGTATCAGTGTTATCCAGGTAACAAAATTTTGTCAGCTCCTCCTCCCTCTTCTTCTTCTTCTTCTTCTTCTTCTTCTTCTTCTTCTTCTTCTTCTTCTTCTTCTTCCTCTTCCTCTTCCTCTTCCTCTTCCTCTTTCTCTTTCTCTTCTTCTTCTTCTTCTTCTTCTTCTTTTTCTTTTTCTTCTTCTTCTTCTTCTTCTTCTTTTTCTTCTTCTTCTTCTTTCTTTTTTCTTAAACCCTTTTAGACAGAACAGAGGCTTCTAGAGCAAGATACACGACAGAGAGATTCTTAGTAAGAATAGCACATTCTATTCACCCTCAAATGTTCACTCACATTTCTTCTTGCAGGCTCCAGAATCCAGTCTTTACACAGGTTGTAGTTTGCCATTTCATCATTGATGACCAGGTTCATCATATAAGACTGAAGGCTTACTTTAGGTCAAGAAAAAATCTTAAAATTTGTATAGCCATGAGGTAAGTTTGTAATAGATTTAAGTTTGGTGAGAATTTTTTAGCACTTGCAACACAATTAGTCAAAAAGGAGTTGAAGATTAGACGTGTCACAAGAGAGCGGCTTATACAAAAAACACAAGGAGAGAAATAAGGATCATAGATGCTTTATAGGAAAGAAGTAGCAAACCATTCCAGAGCATCCACTACACATCCACCAATAGTCTTTAATTGCAAAATAAACTTATAAAAAGAGAAAAAACATTTAATCAACTCTACCTACACCCCTTCCTCTCCTCATCTATCTCTAAAACACTCAGTAACCCACTACTCCTACCACCAGTAACGGCACGAAAAGAAACAAATATCAAATATCTACATTATTAATTAAGAAATCAACCTTTTCCCATATTTAACTATGATTCATAAATTTGAGAATAGTTTAAACATTTTTTAAAAAATGTATTTTACACCCCCATTGACACAATTTAGATCATTTAGGAGGTGGACTTTGATCCTGCCTATCAAGGCCAACCCTGGCTGAGAGGTTTATAATGTCCTAGCAGAGAAGCTAAGATACTCAATAAAAATTCTCCCACACTGACCTTGAACTCTGGTTTTCTGGCTGCAATAGAGAAGTGCCTTACCGCTACACCACAGAATAGAGTTGGGTCGAGCTCGCTAAACCAGCGTCCACAAGTAACGAACTACTTGCTGGCACTACACGCAAACGAGCGGATGGGTAACGAGCCTCCCCCCCCCCCCCAAAAAAAACAACCTTTGGGAATTCTTCGCCTTTGCAAATATTAGAACCTACAGAGAGTGACCCACACACGAGGTGAAAAGTTACACATATAGTACTACGTCACCAGCCTCTCTCACTCCCTGTGGTACCGCTAGTTGCTTGAAACACTAGGCTTTATTAACAAATAATAGACGATGGGTCTAACCTTGCGTCGAGTATCTCGTCTGCTAGAATTCGCCCGTTCGCCCACCCGCTCAGTGAATAAAATTGTGGAGTGGACCCAAGAAATGTACTGACTTGAGGCTGGAGGTCAGCAGTCCGCTCGCTGAGAGAGTAAAATTGAGGAGCGGACCCAAAAAAACTAACTGTCTTGAGGCTCGTAGTCCGCTCGCACGGCCGTCTATTACCCGCTCGCTCTGACTGAGTCCACGAGTAACAAACCCGTCCGTCCGCTCACCCAAACTCTACCACAGACACTGGTATACGTATTCTGTAATCAAGGATATAAGCAAAAGCATGGCAAGCCAGTTTGCGAGTATCGTCTCGGTGGCAGGTACGCTTCAGCAAAGGCTTTTTGAGGCCGTCTTTGCTGTAACTCCACAGTGCATCGTTCTTGTCTCTCTTGAAGGATGCTTTGCTAAGGAGTTTGGTGACAGTACTCTCAGTGGTAGGTCTGAAGAAAGAATGTAATTGATACAAACAAATAAAATGACAATTCATGCACTAGACAATTTACTATTGACATTTACTGGGATCTTCCTCGCTCCACCCAAGTAGGAAAGAGTACCCGGCTCCTGACAGCAAAAGATTTCATCAATTTGTTAGTGTTTTAGCACATGTCATCCACTACTTGCACTGTATACTTTTCTTCTAGGGTCCACTGGAGTAATAATGCAGGTAGTTTTAAAGCCCACAGAGCATGTTGTAGAGCCTGTATATGTACTATATAAATTCAATTATTTATTATCATAATTATTACCATTATTACTATTATCATCAATATTATTATTATTATTATTATTATTATTATTATTATTATTACTATTCAAATTCCGTTGAAGAGATTGTGTAAAGAGATTGTGGGCTTTATAACAATGTTTTCCTCTTTACTGTATTAAATTCATAAAATAATTTCCCTTAGTGTCCATCTTTCAGATCCACTCTTTATTTCCAATCAGCCTCTGTGTCTTTATCTTCTTTCTCCTCTCTATTTCATCCTTTTTTCGCAATATGAAGACAAAAACAAGCCTTATCCCTGGGGGAATCAAACCCTGGTCTATCACATGACATGGGATACTTACCACTATAACTACTGATGACACACATCTTTTACTGCAAAATCATAGATATTAGATATATATATATAAATATGTGATAAAATGGTTTAAATATGAATCTCAGTTTGTGCATGCAAAGGACTCTTTCAACAGCCATGAAGCAAGGTGCAGAGAAAGTGAATTGTTGCATTCATTAGCATGTCACCCAGAGCAAAAGGATAATGGGCCAGAGTTTTATGTTATACAATTGGTGAAAAAGGAACAAAATAAAAATAAATAAATGTCTGTTATTGTAAGCTACAAAAATAAAGATGGTCTAGATTGCACTTTGTCTTTTAGTGCAATTAGAATTTTATAATATCAATCAGTTTTCGAGCCTGTTGGTAAAAATAATTTGGAGTTCGCCTTATTAGAATACGATTATTATATGTAGTAGTTGTTGTACAAGTTTACGGAGTTTCTCACCTAAAATATGACTTTGCATACTGCTGCAGCGTTTGCCGGGGCTGTCTATCATCCTTCACAAACCGGCTGGCGTCTTTGCGTATCTGAGAGGTCAGTGTTGCCTGGGTAAAGATGGGGAAAAGGACTTAGCTTAGTTTTAGCATGAGTTTCATGGCACTAGCAGAATAACCTAGTCATTTAAGTGCTGTAGATTAGAGATTTTATTGGGGAGTGAAATACAAAGAAAAAAAGGAGAGATACGGACAATAGGTGTTTGGCAGGAAGAGCAAACAACATCAGAATACAAACCACTCATGGGGAATGAAAGATATGCCATAATGAGTTCAAATGTCATATGAGCGCACAAAACTATCCTCATACACCTTCAATACAATATAACATCTCTCCTGCATCCATTGTATCTATGCACCATCTGCTTAAGATTATATAAATATACCTAATGCAGCGGGAGAATATGCGAGCTTCACCATCATAAAATGCTAGTGTATGAATACAACTCACATGTGAGAGATGTTGTTATTTTAGACAAAAGAACACATCACACCAGGCCCAAAGCAACAGCAACAACCAACACAACAACAAAAAGTTAAATGTTTCATCTTTCAGGTCCTTCAAGAATTCTAAAAAGCCAAAAAGATGTTTCAACAAGGTCAAGAAACAACACCGACAATAACAGCAACAACAACAATGGCTATAACATAACATAAACCAGTATTTCAGATTTTAATTAAAATTAAAAGCATCAATAATAACAGCAACAATAAGAAAACTACAGGTTTTTCAGCTTTCTAAGGACAGCAACAACAACAGCAACAACAACAACAATAACAACAAAACAACAACAACAATAATAACAACAACAACAACAATAATAACAACAACAACAAGAAAATTACAAATACTGCAACTTTCCAATAAAATCCGACCATTGACTCCTACCCTAGAGACTCCATTCATATTTACACAGATGCGTTAGTCTTCAAGGGAACTATAAATTATAAATGCAGGCTTTGGGGTAAGTATTGAACATCCTGATAAAACATGTGAAGAACTATTTGATGCATGTGGTACTTCTTGCACAAATACAAATTACGATGCTGAGGCCATCGCCATTGAAGTAGCAATCCTCCACCTGACCAATATTTTCATAATATATCCAAATAAAATCGAGGACACTTTTATCTTCACAGACGGAAAATCAGTACTCCAAGCTTGGGAAAACATGAATTTCGAAAGCCCAGCCTGCCTATCCGTGGCTCAAACAATCAACACCTTCATACAGACCTATGCCATGGACCTGACTTTACAGTGGATACCTGGCCACAGCAAGATCCCAGGAAATGACAGAGCAGACACCCTTGCCAAGAAGGGAGCATCACAAACACAACCTCAAAACCCAGTATCACAACAGACAGTCCAGAACATCATCAAATGCAACACCAGGGAACAGTGGCTGAATGGATGGGCAATGGGCAAAACTGGAAGAACTGTATTTGCACACATGACTGCTCCCAACTCAAAAGATGCAAAAAATTCCCTGAGTTGAACAGAACAAGTCACGATCTTTAGCCTGTGAACACAGCACATCCCATTGAATTTCTACTTAAATAAGATCCGCAAGGATACCCTACCCGACTGCCCGGTGTGTGACTGCCAGGATGATAAGTATCACACCACCTCTTTACCTGCCCTGCACTTTGCGACCTGCATAGCACCTACCTACTGCCTCCCCAGACATCGGAAATACTCTATGCAGCGACAAAACACAGCTGATAAAAACCTGTAAATTCCTTGCCATACCCACAGGCCGAAGGGATAGAACTCAAATGGCTGCTGGATTGGAAAAGTAAAGTAAGTCCAATAACATCAACAGCAAAAACAACAAAAAGGAAATTACCAGTATCTCAGCTTTCAGATCCCCAGCAACGGGCACAATGTACAGAACATTTCTGGGCACCTCACTGGCCTTCCCGGTGCGCTGACTCGTCACACTGACCATCTCAGAGCCTTTCAGATCTCCCACACTCTGGCGGAGCTGCAACACATCTCCTTTTACAATGTTCATTCCATCCGGACCATCTGCACATAATGATGAAAGGTCAAGGTTATAGGGCGATATTTCATTACTCGTTATTCCTTCTGTTGAAGGGCTAACATGACAACGCAGTAATTTCCTTTGAAAGCCAAGTTTAAAAACTGTGTCACTTTTATTAGAAGTTTTACATTAAGCAACTTTAAGCAGTGTATCTGCTTCTCCTTCATTCTTGAATTAACAGTTTTTACAATAAAATGCCTAGAGCATGCTGTAGAATGTGGATATTTTGCTATATAAATGTAACCAATATCATTTTTATAATCAAAACTGTCTTTATTCAAATTTTACCCAAAAGACAAGGAAGCATTAGTAGCTGGATTTCTAAAACATTTGGATAATGATGCAGATGACCAAGGTTCAATAATCTTCATCACAACTCTGGCTGCTTAGGGAGTTTGAAAGGCCGTTGCCCCCACTGTTAGAAACAGGCTTGATTCTGCAGATTCTGATTCTTCAATAACTGAACTGTGTTAAAAGAGGAGCAGGCCTACATTCTTGCTGAATCTCAACCTTCGAGTACAGAGAAACAGATTTCAAATGACTTGAAAAAGGCAGGGGGGTAATGAAAGTCTGTCATCTCACTGGCCAGTGGTTGATGGCTGTCTTGGATGACTGACGATACCACTAAGCTGCCACTCTTTGAAAAAGTCTATGATGAAGGTGGTGATTTGTATCTAGCTGGGTGTTTTACTCATACAAAGGCAATTACAAGCACAAAATACCTAAGGGGGTGAGGGCCTGAACAGCCACAGCACACATTGACTTCTTCTTCAGCTCCTCAAGGAATGTTGTGATTTGAAGATACAGCACCTCAGCACTAGGTGAGCTCAAAGTATACTCATCCATGCTTGCCAAAACAAGAGTGAGAGAATGTCTGAAAAGGAACAGAACAAAACAACTTGATTGAAGAAAAAGAAAACATAATAATAATAATAATAATAATAATAATAATAATAATAATAATAATAATAATAATAATAGTAATAATAATAATAATAATAATAATAATAATAATAATATAATAATAATAATAATAATAATAATAGTTCTAACAATAATTCATGTATTCATCATACACACTACAACTTGTAGCGTCTTTCCATTTCCTAAAATGAAACGTGAACATAGAAACTACATTTAACTGCATCTAACTGTATTGCTAAAATATTTTATTAGCAGAATAATACTTTCAACTTTACAAGTTGAAATACAATGTTTGCACATGCTGGCATTATTTGACCTAGATATATATGACTAAACTTCAAGTACAATAATAAATGTTCGACATAATTTCACATCATTAAATCTAAAGCAACAAGGCTTAAAGTTGGCCACATTTCACTAGGACATGATAAAAGATTATAGGCCTACTGTAATCCTTTCCCCCTTAACTCACACATACGCACACACACACACAAACAGTTACAAATACACACGCACACTTACACACATGCATGCAAGCATGCAAGCACAAACACAAACACACACAAACACACACAAACACACACACACACAAACACACAGACATGCACATACACACACATACACACACACACAAAGAAACACACAGAGAAACACACACACGTACACACCCACATACACACACACACACACACACACTCACACACACACACACACAGGCTCACACATCTTTAAACGATAAAAATATCACTTTGGTAACATTTCCCAACCATATTCTAAAATACCTCACCATACGACCACCACATAAGACTGACCTAGCTTTACTCGTGTTCACTATCTCCGCAAAGGGAATCTGCATCTTCAGTGAATCCTGCTGGTCTATGATAAAAAGCCCTTTGTTGTTCAAGGCCAGCACAACATCCTGTAGCTGCAGACTACCACCAGAAAACTTGCTGATGTCGTAGTACCGTGAGAACAGGATGTAGAATCTTTCCATTGCGTATTTCACAATCGTTGCTTTTACTTGCGCTTCCATGGAACGACCCACTCCCAATTTCAGAGTTTTGAACATGGCTTTTGCCTTTTCCTATAAAAAAGCAAACATAATTAACATGGTCAAACATAACCTGCAAATTATTTTATATCATGGTTCGCAATTCATCTTTCTGCTTGTGTGCTCTAAAAAAAAACTATATTATTCTGGTCTTTTTTCATCAACCGTCAGTTAAGTTCTTTAAGTAGGTTAATATTAGTCTACCTCCACCTCTTTTGCCTTCCATTGTTCTATTTTTCTAACTGGAGCAAGACACTAATACCTCAAATGGTATTTACATGTACACACTTTTACCTACAAGGCAACTGTGATCAGCAAAACAATTTAGTTGAACTAACTATAAATTATAGGCCAGTGCTTTTTTTTTTACTTCGGACCCAAGTCTTTGAACATATATATTTTCAAAAGGCTGAAACTCCACTTATTGTAGGCTACTAATATGTTCTGCGAAAGCACATTGAGCATTGTAAATTATGGAAATGCGCTATATAAATGCCCATGTATAATTATTATCATTTTTATTAGTTGTAGTGGTGATGTTTGAGGCCTTTATGCAGATACCGCTAGTATTAATACCCTAGGAACAGTACTTGTCTCTTCTAAATTGTTTTTAATTAGTGACCACCGCCTCATTTGATTTCTCTTCCCCCAAAGAAATTCTGAATAGTCTCGTAAGTAACCACATTTCTATTGCCTCTAGTTTATTTTAACTATCTTTCGTAATTGCCCAGTATTCACAGGATATTGAAAAGTTGACCATAAGTGGTCACACAAAAAGCAAAACAGTCAAAATGAAAAAATAATGTTATTCTTCCTTTTGTGTGTCACTGATAATCAATTCTTTATCTCCAAGACCTGAAGAAATTTGGTTGATTTCCACTCTATACCCCAAAGCCACCAAATGCTGCTTCTACGTTCTTCTATTCAGATGCATGTGTTCTGCACCAAAGCCCAGTATGATACCAACTGAGCTATTGATGTATCTTATATAAGGCTCAAGATCACACTATCTGCTGCCCCTTAGGTAACATCTGGGTTGCTAATTTCAAAGAGATATGTGTCACAATGCAGTGAAATCAGGTGCTCATCAGTTTTGGGGGCATATGGAGTTATTGGCATCATCTTAAATCTTAGTCATTTGTCTTGTTTTCAATAACAAAACTATCCATCTATACTCTACAGAATAAAGCTATTTGGTTGCTACCGAAGCAGGATAGGGGTCGCCTGGTTTCAGAGGCAAAATTAAAATGAAAATGGCCACCAAAGTTTGGTGACCTCAAAAGCTTAAGAGTCCTTGGAAACTGTAAATTTACATTTCTTGTGCCTTTAATCAATGTATTCCAGTAAAATCCATGCAGCAATGTATTTTTAAAAGGACATAAAAGGTACTGAGCCAAGAAATTAAAATGTGATATAAATAGCATAACAGGAAGAAAAATGCAGATTTCTTCAATTTTATTATTTTGACTAGTGCATGATTTCAACATGATGCCTCATATATGTATCACAGAACAGAGGTGTAAGCTGATAAAAGACAGAGAGAGCCTCATCTCTCCACCTCACAGGCAGGAGAGTAATCATATAAAGGGGGAAAAAAACTTTGTTACAAACAAAAGCTTACATCATAGTAGTTATCTGGCTTCTTCTCGAGTTCATTCTGAGGGACAAAGTCTGTGATGAAGGAAGAAAGCTTCGAAAAGTCTGGGTCTTGAGGATTTTCCATGTAGTAGAATTTTGTGAGGAGCTCCACAAGCGCTTCCTCCTACAGATGAGACAAAGAGATGAAGAGTTATACAGAAAGTATTGATTGACTGTGCAGGTTTCATGTCCTTATTGACACAACTTTATAATAATAATAATGACATTATCAAAATTTCACTATAACAATTATGTAATAATAATGATATAATGATGATGACGATGATGATGATGATGATGATGATAATGATGATGATGATGATGATGAAAATAATAATAATAATAATAATGACAATAATAATGACAATAATAATAATAATAATAATTATTATTATTATTATTATAATTATATAGGGCCTAATAATAAAAATAATAATAATTATTATTAATGATGATTTTAGAAGAGAACCCTGCCCATTGGGATATTTGGTAAAATAAACTTCTTGAAAACAGGAATGAACTAACAACGCTTCAACTGGTGATGCATGTGGTGGTGATACATGACATAAAAACACACAGAAAACTCACCTTTTCCAATCTGTACTCTCCGAGGGTGAGACCCCGTTTCACCTGGTGATACATGAGGTCCGTGCACACAGGATCCCATCCTGGGACATACCATGGGGTGAACAGTTCTCTGCGAAAGAACAGCCGCCAGAGGGCATTGCTTTCTCGTATACCCATCAATTTGGTATGCTGTTCACACTCAGAGATTGCATCCAAGACTCGATGCTGACCATTTCCAAGGCAGGAGATCTAAGAACATAAATAATATAAATTTTTTTTTTAGATATAGAAATGTTCACAAAGATTTAGATGGAAAAACACTGGAGCTATGTGGAGCACTCTTTCACTGTTCATACAACATTTTTAAAATATCATTGTCTCCATTGTGGCTTCGGTGGCCTAGTGGTTAGGCTACCAGACTCGTAATTGTGAGGTTGCGGGTTTGGGGGTTCGAGCCCCGGGCCCGTCATTGTGTTCTTGGGAAAGGCACTTAACAGGAATTTTCCTCAATTCACCCTGGTGGGAATGGGTACCCAGCCATAGATAGCGGAAGATCTTGTCAGTATGATAGTGTTATAGCGCCTATAAATCACTAGGCCTATTATTATTGCTATAGGCTATATGACAATATCAGAACATAAAGTTTGTCTCTGACAAGACAAAGTTAAATGAGTGGGAAGCCTTGAAAACTCTCAAAACAACCCATTACAAGTACTACTGGCTGAGAAAGTGTTTTTCTGGTTATAAAAGATGTACATTAATACAATGTCATAATTGTTTTTGCTCATCAGTTTTGGGGGCATATGGAGTTATTGGCATCATCTTAAATCTTAGTCATTTGTCTTGTTTTCAATAACAAAACTATCCATCTATACTCTACAGAATAAAGCTATTTGGTTGCTACCGAAGCAGGATAGGGGTCGCCTGGTTTCAGAGGCAAAATTAAAATGAAAATGGCCACCAAAGTTTGGTGACCTCAAAAGCTTAAGAGTCCTTGGAAACTGTAAATTTACATTTCTTGTGCCTTTAATCAATGTATTCCAGTAAAATCCATGCAGCAATGTATTTTTAAAAGGACATAAAAGGTACTGAGCCAAGAAATTAAAATGTGATATAAATAGCATAACAGGAAGAAAAATGCAGATTTCTTCAATTTTATTATTTTGACTAGTGCATGATTTCAACATGATGCCTCATATATGTATCACAGAACAGAGGTGTAAGCTGATAAAAGACAGAGAGAGCCTCATCTCTCCACCTCACAGGCAGGAGAGTAATCATATAAAGGGGGAAAAAAACTTTGTTACAAACAAAAGCTTACATCATAGTAGTTATCTGGCTTCTTCTCGAGTTCATTCTGAGGGACAAAGTCTGTGATGAAGGAAGAAAGCTTCGAAAAGTCTGGGTCTTGAGGATTTTCCACGTAGTAGAATTTTGTGAGGAGCTCCACAAGCGCTTCCTCCTACAGATGAGACAAAGAGATGAAGAGTTATAGAGAAAGTATTGATTGACTGTGCAGGTTTCATGTCCTTATTGACACAACTTTATAATAATAATAATGACATTATCAAAATTTCACTATAACAATTATGTAATAATAATGATATAATGATGATGACGATGATGATGATGATGATGATGATAATGATGATGATGATGATGATGAAAATAATAATAATAATAATAATGACAATAATAATGACAATAATAATAATAATAATAATTATTATTATTATTATTATAATTATATAGGGCCTAATAATAAAAATAATAATAATTATTATTAATGATGATTTTAGAAGAGAACCCTGCCCATTGGGATATTTGGTAAAATAAACTTCTTGAAAACAGGAATGAACTAACAACGCTTCAACTGGTGATGCATGTGGTGGTGATACATGACATAAAAACACACAGAAAACTCACCTTTTCCAATCTGTACTCTCCGAGGGTGAGACCCCGTTTCACCTGGTGATACATGAGGTCCGTGCACACAGGATCCCATCCTGGGACATACCATGGGGTGAACAGTTCTCTGCGAAAGAACAGCCGCCAGAGGGCATTGCTTTCTCGTATACCCATCAATTTGGTATGCTGTTCACACTCAGAGATTGCATCCAAGACTCGATGCTGACCATTTCCAAGGCAGGAGATCTAAGAACATAAATAATATAAATTTTTTTTTTAGATATAGAAATGTTCACAAAGATTTAGATGGAAAAACACTGGAGCTATGTGGAGCACTCTTTCACTGTTCATACAACATTTTTAAAATATCATTGTCTCCATTGTGGCTTCGGTGGCCTAGTGGTTAGGCTACCAGACTCGTAATTGTGAGGTTGCGGGTTTGGGGGTTCGAGCCCCGGGCCCGTCATTGTGTTCTTGGGAAAGGCACTTAACAGGAATTTTCCTCAATTCACCCTGGTGGGAATGGGTACCCAGCCATAGATAGCGGAAGATCTTGTCAGTATGATAGTGTTATAGCGCCTATAAATCACTAGGCCTATTATTATTGCTATAGGCTATATGACAATATCAGAACATAAAGTTTGTCTCTGACAAGACAAAGTTAAATGAGTGGGAAGCCTTGAAAACTCTCAAAACAACCCATTACAAGTACTACTGGCTGAGAAAGTGTTTTTCTGGTTATAAAAGATGTACATTAATACAATGTCATAATTGTTTTTAAAAAAGAAATAGTAAGGCTTCTATAAAAGTGAATTCATATCAAAGATAGTGAATAACAAGATGGGCCACTCAGCCAAAAAAGTGTCCGCAGGAAGTATGCTCTTTGCTTCAGATGGCGCTGCAGTCTGTTTTGAAGCTCTCTTTCGTTTTTCCAGAAGAAGAATAGGAATAGCACCTCCTTGCGTGCGCAGAACGACTGCTGTTCATCAGCAGTTCGGGTACGTTCAGTGCAGAGTTTTAGTTTTTTAAAATTTTAATGACCTCTCGCCTTTCATTCTAAAGTCAAATTAAACGAAGAAAACCATCACCCTTTCCTCCGGTAGAGGTTTTTTGTCAGCGTAACCATTTTTTAAAAGCGTTCTTCCGAAATTTATCCCAAAACTTGCTAGTTTCACTTTGATTTTTTAAAACTCAAGTAGGGTAACTCTGTTCGCAAAGAGTGCGCTTTTGTAAAGAGGGCGCCACCAAATTTTGAGGACACTTTTTTAATTGGCTCAAAGAGAGAAGTGGCCCATCTTGTTATGTACTATCATTGATTCATATATATACCTATCAGTGTACCTGCAACATAAAGAAAGAGACTTACTTTTGATTGTAGAGACACATACAATGAGTAGCCAATGGTGTCGGCAAGACCGAGCCGCTCGCTGATGTTTCGGATGAGTTCAACAACTGTTGTGGCAGAATCAACCTCGCACAGCAGCCGGTTGCCATTCATCAGTGTGATGGGAACCAGAAGAGGTTTACCGTTCTTTGCAGACTGGGGGAGGGGGGGGGGGGGGGGGAGTCATCAAGTTACAACATTTTTTTGGTTTTATTCTCTTTTAAAAAATTATACAAGTGTTTTTTTTCTTATTCAGAGGACTTCCAGAAGCTGTCATCCTTCAAACTGATAATTTGAAGTGATAACTTTTAATGATAGTCATGAAAGTAGGAATTCTATGCTCTCATCTTCAAAATTCAGATAGGTAAGGAGAGGGGAAGCTTTGACCCTGTCAGTCAGGGCCAACCCAGAATAAAAAAACATCTTTTCCATGTGGGAGTGTGATGTCAAGGGACATGACTCTTGTCTTTACTGTGGGGACAAGATTATTAAGGGAGTGGCACGCCCGTGGATGACGTCAAATGCACCACGGGAACCTAGATGGAGATCGTCTGAGAGACTCACTGAGAGATTCAGTCGGACTCAGAACCATGACAAGGCAACACTTATCTTGGACGGGGGCCCCCTGACAGACCCGACTCATCACACCGCCAGGTAACTTTACATGGGAGTTGAGCTATGCCTTCTGCAAATAATGGCAAAATGCCACGCCACTACACTATGAAGTCGATTCTTACCAGCAGGGTAAAGAGAGTTAAGTAAAAGAAATAATGGCAAGTAACTTGTAAATGATCGCAAACAACACAACTTCCAGCAGATAGCACATTAAAACACACTAACAAAACAATAGTGAATTTCAAATGCCATAAAATGGATGCATTGTAATGACAGTGCACTTTCAAGCAGTTTGTGAACATTCTATCATATACCCAGATAGGTACCAAATCTATACAGTGTAAAATCTCAGCTAAAAGGATTTTTAAAAAATCTATCTATAAACAATCTTGAGCTGGTAAACTTTACCTTGTAAGATGTCATATCCCAATCAGCCAGGGTTGACAATGACAAGTACGATAGAAGCGGCTAAATTGTGTTGACGTGGATATAAAACAACTTTTAATTCCAAATTATCTCTACTAGCCAGGCATGGGCAAGCCTGTCCAATTCAGAGAGCTGCATTAAGCGATTCTGAATATTTTATGGTACAAACTAGGAAACAATTGGATGAAATCAGTTGTGAAGCCCAAGCTAAAAAAAGTAAGACTTAAACTGACACTAAAGCATAGGTCACTCAAAGGCATTTTGTAAGATAGAATATAGATCTTATGCTTCTAGCTGGGCCAGAAAATAATATGTCTAATATTCAAGACCAACTGTTTTGTTTTCATCAGTTATCAACTCACTGCAGGTCACATTAACCACTGGGTCGACTCATGAACAGGCTTGAAATTACTCTCAGGCTGGATCTGGCCTGCAGACCATAGCTTGTGTATGCTCGCTACGTCTATAAATACAATCTAATTCTCACTTGAAACTCCAACCAGCTGGGAGGGTATCCCCTGGTGCCAACACTGCACGTCCTCCGCAGTGTCCTGTCTGCTTTCTCTGTAAACTCCACTGGCCCATCGCATATAAAGTTGCTGAGCACAGGAGCAAACTATGGACATAAAAGAGACTCAGTAAGATAAGGTAAGACAAGATGAGATTCAGCAGGATAAGATAAGATGAGACATGATAAGATTAGACAAGATGAGATGACATGAGAGTGAAAAACACACCATTTATATTGTTGTTGGTATTTCCTATACCTGTCTCCACTAGCTTTTCGATGGATCGGAAGCCTACTGATGAGCTTCACTCTGAAAATTGTATGAGTGTTGGAGGAAGGAGCACTGAGCCTATGAATATAATTCTGAGTGTTTTTGCTACCTTGTTACTCTGGTTTTTCAAAAAATAGTCCAACCTGCTGTAACAGCCACCTGTCCAAGGCAGCAACCGACCACTTCCAACTTACCCACTTGCATTTTAAAAATATCCTAATGACACTGTCCCAGACATCCACCTGTCTAAGACAACCATTTTTCTCCTAAACAATGGATAGCCATCTTTGACAATTTTGACTCTACTGTTGAAATTAAACGGTGAATTACTCGATTAGGGATGGTTTTTGGGGGTAAAAAATTTTTTTTTCTTATAATACTTTTATAGGGTTTTTTCTAGTCTTTCTACCCTAGGCGGTTATACAAAGATTTTGGATATGAGAGAAAGGACTCAGATCATAAACAAAGAAATAAAGTGCATACCTCCCCGGCCGGAGTACTGTTTCGACTGTTTGAAATGATCATCAGCCTTTCTGACCCTGTGCTGGCGTAGAAGTCACTGACAAGAGCTCTCCATGTACTTCTGTCATGGGCTATAGTTTTCATCTCGGTCAAGCAGTATCTCATTTCCTTTAAGTCTAAATCTAAGACCCTACTGAGTAATAGGCACCTTGAAAATAGGGTTTGCCTTTTATCTTTTTTCAACTTTCATCAAAACGATCAAATAAAAAAATCCCTTCACCCCTCTGAAATTTACCTTTTCTGTGGGTGAAAAGCTGCCGGTGAACAAGATCATGAGGACCCATCCCCGCACCGTGCTGTTCCTTGACGGGTTGTTGGAAAGCTGTTTGCACAGCTGACAGTAGAGCTCATCCCTGGAGAAATAAAACAGTCCATTTTTTATTAACACAACTTACGTCATTGTTACGGAGTTCGTCTGTGCTGCTTGCCGCCAAGCGGGCGTCACTGGCGACGCACTAAGATTGGTAAAGATGCAATAGGGAGGCATGTTGCAACAACTCACCTGTCAGGGCCAACCTGGGCTGAGAGGAATGCGAAGTCCCAGGGGCAACCATGACTTAAATGAAACTAAGATATGTATAAAAGACTGGTGAAATGATGAAATGGTACAGGTTTAATGCTTCTATCAACACTATATAAGAGGTGGGAAGGATCTCCAAGTTTAACGTCCATCTCCAAGGGGACCAAGCCAAACAGGAAATTCATGTTAAGTGCCTTTCTTAAGGATACAATGTTGGACCGAGCTGACGTGAAAACCCTCAAAGATTGACTTACTTTTTCATTTTAGTAAGAGTTATACGGTGCTTGCAACAAAATTAAGTCATACAAGTCCAAGTGCCAAGATTATAGGCGTTATAAGAGAGTGACATACAAAGAAGAGAAGGAGAAGAAACAAATACATCAGACGTTTGATAGGAAAGAAGGAGTAAACCCCACCAGAATGCCCGAACCACCCACTAAAAGATTGGTCAGAAAGCAGAAACTGATAGAAAGATAACAACAGTGCTGGCCATGCTGGCTTTCCATTTGAAAACGTGCTGGGTCTACCCCAGCCCTTGAACAGCACCTTATACAAAATATGCAACACTGTGCATGATGAAAGGAGAGCAGACTTCAGCATTGTCTTGAGTATAACAAGAAAAGGTTCAGAAGCTTATTTTTTCAAACAGTGCATTCGTTGAGGTTTTGAAGCAAAAGCAGAAAACATCCCTAAACTGTTCGTACATAGATTTTCATACTCTTTAACCCTATCCGTATGCCTGAGGTCATTTTGTACCCCAGGGGTTGTATTCTTCACATTTTAGAATACCTGTAGTGCAAAGATCTCTTTGAAAACTTTCAGTATTTCTCAAAAAATCATTTTGACAGACTGCTATGCAAATCGTTCGGATCGGATTAACGAGTAAATTTCCTCTTTGGAAAGTGGTGAGCCAGAGTTCCAAAAGTTGTATGGATACGATAGTAAAACACAACGTACGGAGAGGGTTAAGATGATCATTGTACATTCTATTAAAACAATAACTCTTTTACTGCTGTTATTTTTTTTCTACACCTTTTTCATGTGATTGAAAATCAATTAAGTCCTTGAAAAGTAATTAAAAAAAAAAAAATTACACATGATCACTTTTATTAGCATTATCTGTATATGTAAAACATTTTTTTAAATGCCATGAGGCAAAATATCAAAATAATTTAATATGAAGCTCCCCTAAAAATATAAAAAAGTGAACACAAATACCTCAGACTGGGCTTGTATATCCCCATAGCACAAATCAGCTGCACTTTGTCTAACATTGACTCTTCTGGACCAGTCAGGAAAGGGATGGATCGACTGTCTGAGCTCACAGGATCTTTAAACTGCATGGTGAAAATAAATCCGTCAATAGATTGGCAAATAATTAGTGTTACTAACACAACTATGCTATCAATGGCTGTAAAGCATACACAGCATACTGTAGAGTGATTTATGCACTGTATAGTTTATACGATTGTTGTAATTATAATTTGTTGTGATCAATCGATCATTAAAATAGCAAAGAAACACTCAATATACCACATGCTACTTCAGTTGATGCATAGCATAGCTGGGTTAGTCACAATCATGACACAAATCTACCAAACCCAGCATGCCATTATTGATACTCAAACTGCATGTCAACTGCATGGAGCATTCACATCTATTGTTTAGTGTTTATCTGATAGCCTACAAATTAATGAAATAAGAACAGAGTTATAGGGAAGTTTGTGGAGCAGATCGTTCGATGACAAAACTGGCAGTGTACAAACATGTAAAGCCTTAACTCTGTATACTTTGATAATCAATCAGTTAATGGAGAAATACAGTTTTACTGACACAGCCATGCTATCCACTAATCACTATAAAAGCTAATTAATATAGCCTACAAAACAATCAAATCATCTTTCTAAAGGCAAATCAGTCAGTATCATTCCAAAAAAAGAAAAATCTAAAGAATCATATCATATTTTATCACATTTTTGTGATGAGCTTATACCTAATATTGATACTCAGAGAATATAATCCTTGTACAGAACTATTTTCTTTCTTTGCTTACAGAGCTGCAAAGAGTAGGTTACAATCCATGTGGTTAATCGCTTAAAATGCTACAACAATAAATCTAAAAGAAATTGACCAGGATCAAGAAGAAGAATTAATGGTCTCATCCATACTCCCTTTTCACCCACCTGTACACAGTGTATATATTCCCTCGCTCTCTCCCGCCCCCCTCCCTCTTTCCTCCCTCTTTTCTCTCTCTCTTTTCTCTCTCTCTCTCTCTCTCTCTCTCTCTCTCTCTCTCTCAATCTCAATCTCAAACATTTGTGCATGAGAACATACACACAATACAAAGACATAAAAATAAAAATAAAATATTTACACTTCACACAAACACACATTTACACATTTACAAACACACACACTAACACACACATATACACACAATACAGTCATATATATATATATGCATATGAACAATCACTCACACACACACAAACAAACATACACAGACATACATACACACACACACAAAACACAAACACACACACACACAAGTGAACCCTCACCAATTCACTATAACGCCTGTGGGCATCCTCAATGTCCTTTTTAGTGTATTTGTTCGTGAACCCCAGTTTGATTTTTGTGACCATTGGCATCGACTCCTGAGGGGAAACACACAGGAAACAAAATCAAGAAAGGAAAATGGTGAAATGGTATAATGTTTAACGCCCTTATCAATGCTATTAGGTTATTTAAGAGGCTGGACGTCCAAGTTGAACATCCATTTCCGAAACTACCAAACTAAATAGCAAATTCGTGTAAAGTGCCTTTCCCAAAGACACAACGTTAGACAGAGGAGAGGAGAGTCTCGAACCCCCAATCTCGCAATCTCATGATTACAGGTCCGGTAGCTTAACCACTAAAGGCTACCAATACTATTCAAGAAAGGGATAAAACACCAACACTAGTAAACTAATAAAATGTCTGTAACGGGCAATTTCTCAAAGATCAAAACAACATGACAGGACATATCATTCAATTAACCACCCCCCACCCCTTATCCCCCATCCCCAATAAAAACAAACTTCTATTGGTCCCAGATGGAACTTTGGCTACACTGGCACATACAACGTGTGCGCGCACGCGTGTATGTATATATGATTATGTGTGTGAGTGTATGTGTATGTGTGTGTGTACAAAGAAGAGAAGGAGAAGAAACAAATACATCAGACGTTTGATAGGAAAGAAGGAGTAAACCCCACCAGAATGCCCGAACCACCCACTAAAAGATTGGTCAGAAAGCAGAAACTGATAGAAAGATAACAACAGTGCTGGCCATGCTGGCTTTCCATTTGAAAACGTGCTGGGTCTACCCCAGCCCTTGAACAGCACCTTATACAAAATATGCAACACTGTGCATGATGAAAGGAGAGCAGACTTCAGCATTGTCTTGAGTATAACAAGAAAAGGTTCAGAAGCTTATTTTTTCAAACAGTGCATTCGTTGAGGTTTTGAAGCAAAAGCAGAAAACATCCCTAAACTGTTCGTACATAGATTTTCATACTCTTTAACCCTATCCGTATGCCTGAGGTCATTTTGTACCCCAGGGGTTGTATTCTTCACATTTTAGAATACCTGTAGTGCAAAGATCTCTTTGAAAACTTTCAGTATTTCTCAAAAAATCATTTTGACAGACTGCTATGCAAATCGTTCGGATCGGATTAACGAGTAAATTTCCTCTTTGGAAAGTGGTGAGCCAGAGTTCCAAAAGTTGTATGGATACGATAGTAAAACACAACGTACGGAGAGGGTTAAGATGATCATTGTACATTCTATTAAAACAATAACTCTTTTACTGCTGTTATTTTTTTTCTACACCTTTTTCATGTGATTGAAAATCAATTAAGTCCTTGAAAAGTAATT
>NW_004797680.1:403657-404957 GCF_000002075.1 Aplysia californica
GTGTGTGTGTGTACAGTATGTGTATGTGTGTGGGTGTGTGTATGTGCATGTACACATGTATATTATATCCGTTACGTCCTTAAAGTGTTGAGTCCGAGCTCACTGACCAGTGGATCAGCGTACAGTACTCACCCCGGCCAGGACCAGAGTGTCTCCTGTGTCTGCGTCTGGCATGTCGCCCATGATCCGGAGGAGTGTCACCCATGCCGCCAAGGCAGCCTGCAGAGAAAACATCGACGATTATAACCTTTATCCCTTTCACTGCCAAGCACTGCTTAGTAGGTCTACTTAATACTTACTTACTTTTACTTTTACTTTTTCATCCTCTGTTGCCATTAAGCGTAGAGGGGAGATGCAGTTTTCAATGGTAGGCCAGCTCCGCAGCTCTTTCAGCTGTGATATCATTTTTTTTCAGGATTTCCCTGTAGGCCTACTTTATAATAATATGATATTAATATGTTTGGCTAAACTTGGGATTATACCTGGAGGTATCATCTTTGGCACAGAGATTAGATTGATGTGCAATGACTCGCCAGTGCTTAGGGTCGCTAGTGGATGTTTTACACTCTGTAATGCTTAGGCTAGTCCATAGCTTGATGTTATCGCTCCACATTGTTCTTCTTGGAATTATAGCACCATAAAATTCATGGAAAAAGCTTTATTTAAGTACCCTTTCAACGCCCGACAAAAATAAGAGACTATACATTGTAGAACTGAGTGTCTCATACTGAGTGTCCAATTTGCTTACATTGCTAGCTTGGGGCACTTTTGGGGGGTACCTACTTTGTGGGCGGGCATGTATGACATTACAGAAATCTTCAATTTTAACCATTTTCAAGAGGTATACTTTAATCATCTAAGACCAGACTGGTACATCAAGTAAAGGAGCCCATTGGTGGATTGGTGCTCTAATAGTTAATACAAACTGACCGCTCGACTCGCAACCTTGAAAACAAACACGTTTGTTTTTTAGGCCGCAAGTCAGGCGAGGACTTTGTGTCATAATGTTCGCTTTTCGCCCTTTTATCAATCTGGCTAGCTCCACCTACCAAAACAAACCAAACCGATCGTGCTAATGGGCACAGGGTATAAAGTAATTTTATCAGCACACCTTTAGTAAGCCCCTAACAATCAAATCTTCTTGAAATCTCTTATAAATTAATATGCTACTCTCACTTCCCTTTCTCACACTCTTTCCCCAATATCATTTCCATTTGTATGTCACCCTCTTTCTCTTCTCTTTTCTTACTTTATTCTTTCTTTCCCATTCTCCTTCCATAGAACTCTCTCTCTCTCTCTC
>NW_004797680.1:406982-408404 GCF_000002075.1 Aplysia californica
GATGATGATGATGATGATGATGATGATGATGATGATGATGATGATGATGATGACAACGATCACAATGATGACAACAATGACAATGATGACTATGATGATGAGAATGATTAAGAAAGCGAATGAGAAAATGAAAAAAAAGAAAAATAAACTCAACATTGTCGATCAGCTGTGTGCCATTGCTACAAACAACCCCATCTTCTTCTTAATGTTTCAGTTTATGAAGAAATAAACAAAAACAAACACAAAATGGTTGGGTTTTTAATAAAAAATCAAGAACGTATCATGTCGTAATGCATTACCTTTCGCAACAACCTCGCCAGATCAGAATATCCGCCGTGAGAATTGATAGTATCAAAGAAGTGATCGTTATCCACAAGCTTCAAGGTTTCTGCGTTTTCACCTTTGACGGCTTCACGCAAAACTAAGTAGGGGACGCCTCGAAATCGCCGAGCCGCCAAAGGCATTTTGGCCAATCCTGATTACTAGTAGGTAGTTGGGTTTTTTCCAGCTGTTGTAGAAACAGACCCTCACAACTCACAAGAAGCAGATCCACGTAACAAATTACAAGAACTCACACGATGATCACAACACAGACAGAGGTTGGTTTTTTAAACGACAATCCACAAGAGATGAAACGACTTGATAACTGCGTCAATCACCACGAACTATTCCGCAATAGTAATTCATAGTGTCATATGTGGCAGTGACATTGAAAGATCTTGTCACTACTTTAGTACGTAAGCGAATGTAAGCCGTCATTGTTCGTGAATGCTATAGTAATGGGGTTTGCTGAAGTAATAATAAATTTGCAAAAGCGTATAAAGCGTACGTTTGGGCCAGGATTCGGGTTATAAAAAAGAAACCCATTTTTATTATCATAATATTAAAAGCGATATTGAAAAAAAAAATACGGCTCCACTTCCAAATATTTGAATGACAAATTGTTATTCATACCATTCGGTCGTTTCGTACACTTTTGTCTTCTCTCCTAATAACAGCTTTGTTCCCACGGACAGCGAAACAAATCTACAAACACCTATAACATAATATGACACTTCAGACTGGGGGGAAAGTCGCACAGGGGTATCAAAGGCAACGGCTCAGCGCGTGTGGCAAGTATTGACGAGAACTGGTAGAATAAAACAACCGGCATAAAGGTTATCGCACGTTCTACAGATAGAACCCGCCCTCATTTATTCAACAGACACCCACTTGAGCCAAAATCTGTTGAAAGTCAAAGTACCGCACACATCGTGAGAGATCAGACAAGAGTAATCAGATGATAAAAGTAGTCAAACGATTTGGATCCAACTTCTTTCTTGCTTGGCCAATAATCTAATTTCTTTTTGATTTCAGGCACTTTTTCAATTTTCCTATCTAGTCGGTTTTTACTCAATATCCCACTAAAACTTTCTGGAGGCA
>NW_004797680.1:412431-414145 GCF_000002075.1 Aplysia californica
TTGATGTTGTCCGTGCTGGCAATGGTGGTCACATTGAGCACCAGCAAAACATGAAATAAAAACGTAAAGGTGTGTGCAACACTTGTGTCCAAGCTAGAGTTTTCTATTGTTTTTCGTTTTTAAAATATCGTGTGATGATTTTGGCGTATTCTTTTTTAATCACCCTGTATACTAACCAAAGAAGGAAAAGTGATAAGGACGTTATATGTTTGGAAAAGAAGGAGCAAATAACACCAAAACACCGCCAAACGCATACAGACAACAAATAGGTTTCAAATCAAGCATGCAGTACGCCAAGAGAGGCTGAATCAAGTGGTTTGGACACCTTATTAATATGACATCAAAGGCCTACAACTTGAAATTCAATGGATCCAAGACAACAGGAAGACTATGACAGAGATGCGCAGACGGGAGCAAAGAAACCCTCAGACGAACAACATGGCGACCCAACGGGCCTTAACACCAAGCAAACGTCCGACAACTGCGTCTCTTCTTCACACCTTGCAGATATATTTTATATTAAAAAAAGAGTGGGCGAGGGGGCGGGGTCAAATAAATCGTATATTTTTATGTAAGTATTATTACGCGCCCACTGACATAACTTACATAATTTAAGAGGCGGGCTTCCAACCCTACCTGTCAGTGCCAACCCGGGCATCATCATACATCCCTGCGGAAAGATCGAGATGCTCGATAAAAATTCCCAAAGTTCTCCCCACGCTGAACCAATCTCGGGTCTTTTGCGTGCGACAGCGAAGCGCCTAACCACTACACCACAGACGCTGATAATAAAATATACAGCTACATATATATTTTACACTAAAAAAAAACTTAACGGGTCGGACCAATGTGGACAGAGCAAACAAGCGCATACTGGGACCTACTTTAAGGTATGACAAGGGTAGCTTGTCCAACGACCCCCAGTCAACCAGCTGCACGAGCATACAGCTCAAAGGAACCGCCTTGGCTACAAAGGCAGGCGCAGACCACGAAAAAACCCTCGGTGAATGGTGTCAAAGACGTTCTCCAACAGAGTGACATATCTACAACAGATGCCACCCAGGTCTTACCATAAAATTACACCTCCACTCAACATTTAACGACACAGGAGAAACGAAAAGAAAGTAAAGCCGTTAGTGTCAGTCCACAACTGTCTAAGTCGTCTTTTTTTTCTCTCAAAATCTGAGGAATTTAAACAAAAAAGAGAAAGCCAAAATCAGAACAATGACTGGTGCACATGTCATTTCTTCAATTAAAAACGAGAAAGGAAATTTTAGCAAACTGAACGAAACTATATTGTAAAATGTCCCGTGATGCCTTTGATTGAATAACAGCGTTATCTAGAAACCCCTGGGCATTGAGTTGAGAGGTTGTGGAATGACATAGTGGAAGGAAGGAAGCGGCGTAGCCATTCACTGCAGAGATGCAAAAGACCGGAATACATTAGTGCATATATTGAAAGGGATGGAAGTTAGGGGTTAAGTCGGTTCAACTATTTAGCGCAGCACCCCGCAACCCTCCTGTAAAAAGTCTATCTTTTCTTGAGAGCATCAATGAGCATAGAAAGAATCTAGGTATAAAAAAGGCTGAAAGGTCAAGACAACCGTAGTTTGTTCGCATTGTCATACGAGGGCTTTTGTGTGTCTTTGGTGTGTGTGGAGGGGGAGGGGTGAGTGTGAGTGAGTGAGTGTGTTTGTGTGTGTGTGTGTGCGTG
>NW_004797680.1:414948-417425 GCF_000002075.1 Aplysia californica
AGGGAGAATGGAAAAAAATCTAAAATGAAAGAAACCTGTTCCAAGTTTTAACACATCGACACATTAATAGACAATTTGAACAGGGAAAGGGAAAAACAGACAGAAAAAAAATAAAGAAAAGAATAGAAATAGAACCAAAAGGTGGTACCCACCAACCCACAGCAACTTTCCGAAGTGAGTTAGCCTAAAGTGATTTTTTACAGTTTTGATAAGAGTTTTACGGTACTTGCAACACAATAAGGTCATATAAGTGCCAAAGAATAGAGGTGTTACAAGAGAGTAACATACACAAAAAAGAAGGAGCTCGAGAAACGGACGATAGACGTTTGATAGGAAAGAAGAAGCAAACTGAACCAGAGCACCCGCCAACCACCCACAAAGTGATTTAGAAAAAAACAACTTAAATAGGCTGTCATAGCCCTCCTCATTTATCACGATAATCTCCACATCTTCGTGAAATGGAATTGAGTGCATTGGACTCAGCTGTGCGTGAAGGTCACTGGTCATGGAGGCTGTGTGTAGCCTGGGCTAAATCAAAGCTGACCATAGACGTAGAAGAAAGGGACAAACAACTCAACAGCAAAACTGTTTGTTTTGTTTTGTGTTTGTTTTGTTTGATTAATTTGTTTGTTTGTTTGTTTTTGTTTTGTTGTTCTTTTTTTAGGATGAATTTCAAAGCACTTTCGACACAAAAAGGTCACCCGAATGCCTAACATTAGAAACGCCACTAGAGAGTAACATACACAGAAAAGTAGGTGGAGTGATAAGGACAACAGGTATGATATAGGAAAATAGGAACATACTATACCAGAGCACCTACCAATCACCCAAAAGCAAAACTAGAGTCTGCTCTTATACCTATTGCACTATATTCCAAGCCCCCCGCCCCCCGCACTTATAGTTTTCGTCCCACCTACCTCGCCATCCTAGAGTTACAAAGTTCTACCTTCCTAGTTTTGAGAAATTTAACGTTAAAAATATTGAGTTTCACAAAGAGTCAGTCTTTTTCAGATGAAATTCTTTGACTATCTTAATACTGACTCCGAATGATCTTACGATTTTGATAGAGCAGATAGAACATTAATTGGTTTCTGACCTCATGGTCTTATATAGTAACTCAAAACGGCCAAAATGTCAGGTGGAACTAAGTAATTCTAAGGTAACGTACAAAATATATCTACATCATTCCAACATCAGAGCAGGTCACTCCTTGAACAAAATTGAACTCAAAGAAGTTTTGCGAAGAAACAAGCCCCTTCGCATCACCATATATATTATATAGATAAAACCTGTCCAATACGACCATCCATTGTGGTCATCTGGGAAGGGTGGTCCTCTTAGACAGTGTCATTATAATAATATAGTCACAGCACAAAAAGCAGGGGGTGGGGAGGTGGGAAGTGATCACTTGTATAGGTGACCTTCTTGGCCAGGTGGTCGTTAGAAGAGGTTCGACTGTTCATCTTACGAAATGTTCCTAATTTACAAATACAAAATACCCCCCCCCCCCAAAAAAAAAAAAAAAAAAAAAATTTTATTAACAAATCACAACATTTCTTTTTTAAAGATTTATTTAACAGTTAAAGTCCATCACCTTTCTGAAGACATTTCCGTGCATTTCGAAGGCTATGTTCAGAACGCTACATAATGAGGCAGTGTCCTAACAAAAAATGACAGGCTGACTGTTCATCCAGGATCACATGAACGCTTTATACACGTTCTGTTTTGTCTCGTACTCTGTGGGATGAAGGACTTTTAGGGTCGGTAACCGGAGGGTCAGGGAAACAGAAATCACGTCTTCTTCACAGGCAGAGAGAGTGAGAGTTGGTTCACATTTCCTTTTTTTTTAATCTAAGAAGAAAATGCTAAATTTAATCTTATTTGCAAGAACAAAGGGAGACATTTCTTCACTTTTCAGTGTGAAGTTCGCCTCTGTTTGTCGAGTGGTTGGTTGTGTGCATGTGTTTGTATGCAGGCTATGTGCGTGCATGCGTGTGCGTGTGTGTGTATGTGCATATGTGGGTGTGTGTTTGTGTGTGGTTGTGTGTGGTTGTGTGTGTGCGTTTGTGTGTTCGTTTGTGTGTGTGTTTATGTGTGTATGTCTGCACGCAAGATAGATAGATGGATAGATAAATTTTGCATTAAAAGCGTGCGAGGTGGGGGGGGGGGTTTAAATAGTATTGTTTAGTTATAATGGGTCAACGACCTAACCTCTAAAGACCTTGGCACAGGGTATCACAGTGATACGACAAAGCAACTCCACATAAAGACTTCAGTTTAAAGTCAGAGAAGTAGATCCACAAACAATGATTGTGAAAAAAAACCCAGAAAAAAAACATAAGAAAACGAAAAGCAAAAACGTCTTTCTCCTCAAACGACACAATTTAGATACGGCAAGAGGCAGATTGTTCTTCTTTTTTAGTGTTAGTAGAGGTTTTACGGTGCTCGCACCTGCATAAGGTCATATGAGCGCCAAG
>NW_004797680.1:417879-420034 GCF_000002075.1 Aplysia californica
AGAAACAACAGAGGGAAAGTAAAGAAGTAGGACCTGCCAACTACCCACCGACATCGCCTGTCAGGGCCAACCCAGACTGAGTGAGATACAAAGTCCCGGCAGACTGCATTGTATTCCTCCAAGGAAACCGAGAATGCTTCTGTGTGTTCTTAAGTCTGCTGGGGTAAGAACAATAATAGTGTAAACGTGCTGACAGAGTAGAGTCACTGTCCCCTCATCAGCATCTTGCTCGCACCTATCTAGTAACAGGGGAATTTAGTCTTAATGCATTGCCGGCGCGAGAAAAAAAGTCACCAAACTCGCCTCGCCTTTTCACCATGCAACCACCAGAAAACGTTGGGGCTACAAAATTTTCGCTGCCATAGAATTACAAAATTCCATCTGCTCAGTACCTAATTTTGAGAAATTTGACGTAAAAATCAATGTTGAGTTTCACTTTTTTTTTCAAATGCAATTTTTTGTACATCTTGTTAATGGCTCCGAGTAATCTTATCACTTTCATAGAGAAGATACATTTGGTTTCTGACATCAAGGCCTTTGTAACTCAAAACGACTTAGCAAAGGTGTCATGCAAGACTTTAAAAGTTTAAAAGCACTCATGCTTCCAAACATGCATGCACACCTCAGCACAAATCTAGTAGTGCGTGCACCCATGTCTGGCAATAATTTTGTTAGGTGGGGGGTGGGTGGGTTGCTTGCATTTTAGTTGTTGGAGACGATTAATCAAAGACGTGTAGAATCGGGCATTGAATCTGTTTTGAATTAATCTTCCCAGTTCTGATGTATCGATTTCTGCAATGGCCTACCAGCCAACCTACCAAATATCACTCTTTTGCCAAATCACAACGTTTTCAGGATACATCTGCTACGTTTGTTCTTAAAAAAAAAGAAGAAAAATAATCGTGTACAAATAACTCTTAAGTTAAGAACATAGCAGTGGCTTCCTGTATCAGCTAAACTATCGTATTATATTATGCCACAAGTGTGTCAATAGCAAAAGTCCCTGATATCTTAGTTAGCTCATCCAGATTTATGTTCCATCTTGATCACGGATCGTAGATGATCAGTATATTATTATTTTTAAAGAGTTCCAAGGATTATTTGTCTTGGACACAATAATGACCATTTAGTGCTGGGGAAAAGTAAGATAGACAGAAACAACAGAGGGAAAATGAAAAAGGAGGACCTTCCAGAGGCGCCCTCAAACTAACCACGAGTTTCCCAGGAGAGGAAGGTAAAAGCAACAAAATTGTCTTCGCCGATATCGTTTTTATCCGTTTAGCCCACCCTTCCCTTCTGCAACCCCCGAGACACGCAAAATCTATCTCTGAATTAAGACATTATATAATAATATAAAGACACTCATGATGAAATCATTTCTATCTCAGTAGCTTCATTTGAGGCTAGACTTTCTTCCTAACTTCTATTGTTTCCAAAAGTCCAAAGAACGCAAGCTCCAAGCTCCATGGTCACGGAGAGTTTCTATTCGCTCCAACTAACCAAGAGGCACGAGTGTGTCGAAGCACAATTATCAGAAGGTAATTCCCTCATAATCCATCATGTATCCAGTGCACACTGCAAATCGGATTCATCAGACAAAGTCGAGACTCGCCAGATTTTACTTCATGGCGAGGAGAACCCCCCTCCCCCCACACTATTTATTTGTTACGATCAAATTCAACAGAGTTCGACTGTGACCATCAACACCAAACGCGTAGGTTCTTGAAGGTCGCAGGTCGAACCGGTCGTTTCATACTAAAACGATAACTTTTGCTCCATTCGTGGTGGGGGAAAAAAAACTGTCTGCCCTAAGTCAATCCAATATACATAATGTAATATGGACGCTTTTCAGGACAAGTGGACCAACCCAGATTTCGGGGCTTTCCAGAAATCTTGACCTACACCAAAAGTAGGCATTGCCCCACCTATAGAAGTTTGGTTTCATTGGTGTGTATATTTGTTTGGTTTTAGAGAAAACCCTCCTTGTCTTTCAAAGAAACTGAACAAGGGGCAAAAACTTTACCTTCGATTTTCTTCAAAAAGCGACCTTATCCGATTTGCAGTGTGCACTGGGTATAAGTTTCGTTAGCGACGATTACACTTCACAGTTTGCACCTGTGATGTCAGGTCTTAATGGATTTATGTTAGACAAATT
>NW_004797680.1:420703-422149 GCF_000002075.1 Aplysia californica
CACACACACACACACACACAAACACACACACACACCCATCTGTACACATAAACATACATCGGCATATAGATATGTCTTCAATTGTTTACTTCTACACCGGTACCGATGAATGAGATCAGTCCGGCAACTTAAAACTAGCGAAACATTTCAAAATGGTCAAAGAAGCTGAACTTACTAGCGGCACTCTCCAACCACCGAAAAATCATCGAAAAAGGATAGAATAAAAATTATTATCATTTTTTAGCACACTACTCGAAAAACTGGACATTGTTGAGTAGGCTAACCCTTTGAAATCGTACATTACTGAAAACAATGTAGATTTTGAAAGGACTATAACTGATTTCTTTGACAGTAACTTTTAACGATTAATAGGCTACTTCTTTAATACAACTTCAGAATCAGGCTCTCGTCAATTTTGGGGCATGTAGAGTTATTTGCATCAACTTGAAGCTTGTTCACTTGTCTTTATTTTGATGAAAAAAATATCCGTTTATCTTAAATACATGTCGAGATATTTGAGAATGAAGGAGGTGGGGGTCACCTGTTTTCAGAGGTAAAATTAGTGAGAAAATGGCCGCCAAAGATTAGTTATTTCCTTAGCTTAAGAGTCCATGGTAACTGAAAATATACATCTTAGTGTTTTTAATCGACGTTTTTCAGTAAAAATATACACAGAAATGAGTTTTTTAATGGCCATAAAAGGTGTTGAGCCCAAATACAAAAATTTGATTAAACTTCACAAACCTGCGGAAAAATGCAAGTTTCTTCACTTTGATTTTTTGACGAGAGCCTGATTCCACCACGCTGCCTCACTTATAGATTAGCTGTCCCTTTGGAAGTTCACGAAAAGAAGAATTATTGGTTCGAAAAACACAACTAGAATAATCAGTGATTTTCCCCCAGCTTTGCGAAGTTACACTACAACAACGATATCCGCACAATTAAAAAAGAGAAAGAAAACGAAAACAAAACCAACTCAAGCAAAAAAACAACTAACCAAAACAAAACAAACCAGAAAAAAACCCATCAAACAAACTAAATCTAGATCTAGCCTAACACTTATTAGAATTGATCCTTAGAATGAAAGTCACGAAGCCTCACGCACGCACCAAGCATAAAGAAATGGAATGAACTTCATACTTCCTTTGCGGGGTTCTGCCTCACAGTCACGCGCGTCTTAAATAAAGTTCAACTATCATTTAAAAAGACTGTCGCGACAAGATAGCAACCCACAACAAAGAAACCGACAGCGAAAGATGGGCCATTCTTCGAAGTGGCCAGATCATTTCTTTCGAAAGGTCAAACGTTTGGATGGAGAAAGGGAAAGGAGGGTGGTGGCTGGAAATGGGGATGGAGGGGAAGGGAGAGAGAGAGAGGGAGGAATAAAACTGGGCAAAGAAGGGAAGGGGGTGTGCGTGAGAGGTTGAGGGTAGGGTGGGAGGGGCA
>NW_004797680.1:423676-424673 GCF_000002075.1 Aplysia californica
TCTGTCTCTCTGTCTCCTCCTCAGTCTGTCTCCTTTCCCCTCAAACCACGGCAAGTAATAAACATTTTAAAACAACAAAAATAAAAGCATTTAAAAATAGATGACCTGCCTAAATAAACAAATTCTAAATGAGATAGATAAACAAATTATGTTTGAGTAAAGAGAACCACATCAACCCATTAACAATAATTATTTTAGTCCTGGGAAAAAATAAGAAAGAAACCTCGGACTAAAACAAAAGAGAAGAGAGAGATTAAATTAAAACAGTATAACAACCATCAGCTGGGCCCTCCAACCACCCACAATAAATAAAGAATGACTAAATAAAGCACGCTTTGTTTTGTTTTAGTAGGTTTTAAGGCGCTCGCAACTGCATAAGGTCATATGAGCGCCAGAAGATTAGAGGTGTTACAAGAGAGAAACAAATACAAAAAAGAAGGAGGGGAGATAAGGACGATAGATGTTTGATAGGAAAGAAGAATCAAACCACACCAGAGCACCCGCCAACCACCCTCAAAGCACGCTTTAAGAAAACATCCGCGTTCGTGCTTCGATAACAATTCGCTACCTCAGAATTACAAAGTTTTATCTGACATTTTTGGCCGTTTCGATTTACTATAACACCATGAGATCAGAAATTAAAATGTATGTTCTATCCCCTCTATCAAAATTATACAAGTATTCGAGGTCGTTATCAAGATATTCAAAGAGTTGCTTTCGAAAAAGCTTGACATGTTGTGAAACACAACATTTTTTTTACCTCAAATTTCTGAAAAGTTGGTACTGAGCAAGGACTGTAATTCTAAGGGAGTGAATTGTCCAATATCATGGTGAGACCATCCCCCCTCCTTTAATGCCTTCCATAAAACCCTTTCATTGCCATCTTCCTCCTCGGTTCGTGACCATTATTATGCATCCAGCCCCCTTCTGTAATGTCCCGTCTCTCTCTCTCTCTCTCTCTCTCTCTCTCTCTCTCTCTCTCTCTCTCTCTCTGTCT
>NW_004797680.1:424922-426737 GCF_000002075.1 Aplysia californica
CTCTATGTTCCTGATCCTTATTTATATATATCTGGAAAAAAAATTAATAAAAGTCTCGTTTCTTTAATGTCCCCATCAATCAAAACGCACAATAACAACAGCAACAACATAAAACACAGCAGGATCTCTTCGCACTCTTACCATAAAAAGTAGATATATATATATGTAAGTATATCTAGGACTAAAGAATACAAAAGAAAAAGCAATAAAAAATACCCGTGTCCGTACATTGCTCTCACTAGCCGTAATCTTACACTGGTGAATCGTTTCAAGACACAAGTTCACAGGATTTCGATGAAATTAAAATTCGGACTGACTGGCTGTGAATATCCATAACATTTCTTTTAAAGACGCCCGACCCCCGAGGCTCAGCATGTTGGGAGAACGTGTCCAAGTCGTAGGCCAGATTAAGCGATTTCCAATATCTCGCTGTCCAAGGCATTGGGTAAAACGGTTGAAATACTCAAGCTCCCTCAAGGTGAATGACGCTATAGCATATTATTATGTTACTGAAGAGTATTTTAAAGAAAGAAATATTATAAATAGGCCAGAAACTATTGATTTTTGACTTTCAAGATGGACAGTTTTGTACTATAATTTATCAACTCACAGCTAGTCATGTTCAAATTATAATGAATTGTTGGACTGAGTAGAATCGCGGATCAGACAAAATTCTCGTGGGCTTGACCTGGCTCGTGGGCCATAGTTTGCTCATGCTACTTGTAAAATGTGGGAAATGGTGGGAAATATTTTACGCCCCTATCAACAAAATTATTTCGGAAGCAGGCTGCTTCCATTTTGGCTGTCGCAAAGCCGGCCCGGGTCGAGTGGGGCACAGCATTTCAGCAGACAGACGGAGATACTCGAAAACAAAACAACTCTCCCACACAGGAATCAAACCCATGACTTCGGCATGCGACAAAGAAGAGCTTGACTGTGGTGGGAACAATTAGACAAAGGGAAAAAGGGCGAATGGGAAAAAGAAAGAGAAAAAAAGAGGGAATTGACGGACAGAGGTAGGGAAGCAGGGTTTGGGGGGGGGGATAACAGTATCAGGATCATCCACATCATCATCTGGCACAACAACAAAGATGAACTATCCTACATAAGGGAACAAAACGTACCAGTTGCGCTCCCCAAGCACCCAGCCATGAAAAAAAACAACCCATCTCGTTTAATAAATAGAACAGCCAATGTGTCTCATGTTGTTTCAAGCTTCAATTTTCAAAGGCGTCACGGTTCACGAGCTGCCGACATACTCTCATTTGGAGTGGCAGGTCTTGCTATAAATAAATCCTCATATTGTTAAAGCATACATGTATTTGTGAAAAGTAGCCTTAACATATTTAAGTTACTACAATATAATGAAAGCTGGGAGGAGTATAATATAAACCTGGTGGTTTTATTCTGAAACGGTAGGATCACTTCAGCTAGAGTTTTACTTCAAATAAAGAAAACCACACCTAAACAATAACAGTGCTTGGAAATGAGCGAGGCAGACACACAGAAACAAAAGAGGGAGAGAAAACAAATAAGATATAGTGGTGCCATTCAACCACCTCTGCCTCAAAAGGATATGATAGAAGAAAGACAAAATTTCAAAAGTAAAACTCTTTTAGACTTGGTTTACAGAGTTGAATTGGACAGGTTTGTTCTTTATTTGTTCGTTCATTCGTTCGTTCGTGTGTTTGTTGGTACGTTGCTTGTTTGTTTGAGAATAGAGAATATCAGAACGTCGTCACAAGAATGGCCATTCATTTAGTGTAGGGAAAAGGCAAATAAAATAGACAAAAACAAATGTTTCCGGAAGAAAGA
>NW_004797680.1:431729-433088 GCF_000002075.1 Aplysia californica
TCTCTCTCTCTCTCTCTCTCTCTCTCTCTCTCTCTCTCTCTCTAACTTATATAAACATGGCTTCTACAAATCTTATGAAAACGCTAGAAAGGCATAACAAGCAAATTCAAGTAAACTGAAACACATCGACACAATAAACATCTTCCGGAGGTTGAAAATAGTCAGACAGACAAACATAAACAACATTAAGTTATAACAGAGAAATACGACCTACCAGGAACGCCCTCCGACCTAGGCCTTCTCAGCTAGCCTCCGACCAATTACTCACGAGACAGACCAGACACCAAACAGAAAAAGTACAAAGATTAAAACAAAACTGAACTCACCGCGTTTTTACCGGCTACGAAATCAGCCATCCTGAGGGGTTGATGATCTTGAACTGACGTCAAAACGTCCAGGTACAGAACGTCATGCAGTTAGCAAAAGTCTCCACGCCAAGTTTTGAATCACAGGAATAAAAATGTCCACCACACTCTCTTCTGAGTAAATTTCAAATGTGTCGTTCACATGTTTGTCAGAAGATTTCCGCCATAACTATAATGAAGAACAACGAACGATTATATTTTGTCAAAACCCAACAAAATTCCCACCAAACGTTAACTGCTATCTATAATAATTCAATTCAGCTTCAATTAAGCAACAAAATGGACTTAACGAACCTAGCTTGATATTTCATTTCAAACAGTATTAGCTCAAAGTAAAATTAAATAAAAAGTATAAATAAATTATAATAGCCCATCATTAATAGTATTGTGCCTCTAAAGGAAATTTAATCCGCGTTTGCTCAAAGTTACTTTTACTTTTTGAAAGGAAAATAAAACTGACACAATACACGAAAACAAAAGTATTACAAAGGAGAGGAAAAGATGCAATGCTTGAAACTCAATTTAAACACAGTTGTTGAATGAGGTATAAACACAGTTTCGGAATGTAATATAAACGTTATTGCTGAATGTGTTATAACACAGCTGTCATGGACACAGTTGCCGAATGTAGTATGAACGTAGTTGCTTCAGATATCCAAGAGTGTGAAATCGCAGCTTGATATTCACACCTTGGCCTGGTGACTTTTGGCTTTTTCTTTTATCCCAGTGGGTCACAGCATCTGAGGAACGGAAAATAAATGGTCATCAGTTTGTTTAGACACAGTCAAATTTATATTTTCAAGAAAAAAGCGCAAATTTTTCAGTAACATCTTATTTATCTAAAATACTAACTTTGTACGTCCCCAGAAGCTCTCGTAGTGATAGTTTAGGCCTGCTATCATTTAAAAAACCGTCTACATGACAACAAACATAATAATGATATTATTATTATTATTATTATTATTATTATTGTTATTATTATTATTATTATTAT
>NW_004797680.1:435446-435880 GCF_000002075.1 Aplysia californica
AGAGAGAGAGAGAGAGAGAGAGAGAGAGAGAGAGAGAGAGAGAGAGAGAGAAACAGGAGAAATCAACAGATCGACAGACGGAGAAAGAAAGAGATCAAGATCTCGAGACGCAAACAGGAATAGGAAGGAGAGAGATTATTTCAGTAAAGGCAACAGGTACATGAGAACGGAATGCCGTTAGAAGGGAGCCCGCGAGAGGGCTGTGTCAATATTGGGTTTATGACCAAAGCTTCTATGCCCACCGCCCGCGCCTCTGGGTCAACCTGCAACGATTTGGGCTTGCTCCTCTAAAAGAAAAAGTTTGACTCATTTCTTATGCGGTGTACATCAATAAATAACATTTTTGTTCATTCATACATAAATGGATTTTATGCACCTGGATTTATAGGGATTTATGTGTGTGTGTGTGTGTGTGTGTGTGTGTGTGTGTGTGC
>NW_004797680.1:437241-440422 GCF_000002075.1 Aplysia californica
TCTCTCTCTCCTTCCTTTCTCTCCTTTCTCTCCTTTCTCTCCCTCTGTCTCCATCTGTCTCTCCATCTGTCTCTCACTCCCTCTCTTTCACTTTATCGCTTTTGTGTCCGTCTACTTCCCTCCCCTCAAATATCATGTTTTACTACACAGGTCGTAGTTGCGGCTAGTCTAATGTGATTTGTGACCACTTTCCTCTATCAAACATCTATCGTCCTTATCTCTCCTCACTCTTTTTTGTGTTTGTTACTCTCTTTATGACCTAATTGTATAGTAAGTGCCGTAAAACGCTTACTAGAACTAAAGACGTGAAATAACGGCCATTCATTTTTGTTGGCTTTAGTACGGGTTTTACGGAACTTACAACACATATATAGTTAATATAAGTGCCGAAGATTTAAAGATGTTACAAGAGAGTAATATACAAAAAAGGAGGATGAGAGAGATAAGGACGTAAATGTTTGATAGAAAAGAAGGAGCAAAACACATCAGTGCACCCGCCAACCATCGACACGATATTTGGTGCAAACTGAATACTACAAGATACACAGAAGAAAAAAAAACAATTTGAAAAGAAAAAGAAGATGGACCTGCCGAAGGCACCCTACAACCGACACTCCACATTGTGGATTAAAACAGGGAGGAAAAGGGGGTAGGGGGGAGGGATCTGAGGGAAGGGTTAAAAATCATTGGAGTAAAACTTCATGCTAACACTGAAGCTGAACAAAACTAGCTAATATTAAAACCAACAATAACAGCTTTATAATATATACACAGAAATGCACGCCTGTGGTTAACGGGGACATAGAGTTGATCTCAATAGATACAGCCCCAGATACAGCCCAAAAGCCCTTGGCGTAACGCCATTGTGTCGTCTTGAATAACACGCACAACGGGAAAACGCCCAAGGCACTTTGTCTAAACGACATGCAACAGACTACAGGATAAAGGATACTGTAACCAGGTTCATTCGCGGGATTTTTCTGAGCCAGGGGCTACAAATGTTGTTGTTGTTGTTGTTGTTGTTGTTGTTGTTGTTGTCGTCGTCGTGGTTGTTGCTGTTGTCGTCGTCGTGGTTGTTGCTGTTGTTGTTGCTATTGCTATTGTTATTGTTATTGTTGTTGTTGTTGTTGTTGTTATTGTTGTTGTTGTTGTTGTTGTTGTTGTTGTTGTTATTGTTATTGTTATTGTTGTTGTTGTTGTTATTGTTGCTGCTGTTGTTGATGTTGTTGTTGCCTTGAAAACTCTCAAAATAATCCAAGTTTAAAAATGCCATACAAGGATCAAAATCAGGTTGTCTTCACTTTTCTCCACCCTGATACAACCTAAATAAAAATATGAGCGCAATAAGAGAATAGAAAAGATGCCACTAAACCTTGACAAACAGAATAAAGCCCACACTTTGTTTAAGTAAAAGTTTTACCGCCTTTGCAACGTCGTAGGTCATATAAATACCAAAGATAAGAGGTGATAATGGAGAATATCATACGCTCGTATAAGCAAATTAAATGAAAGACAAGAGATATTTGATAGGAAAAAAAGAGCAAACCACACCAGAGCGACCGCCAATCAGTCCCTGCACAAACTTTATAGTTGTGTATTAGCAAATGTTTTGTACCAGCATCGACACAATTTAAATAATTTAGGAAGCAGACTGCTTCGACCCTGCCTGTCAGGATCAGTCCGGGCTGAAAGAGAGACAAGGTACCAGTAGACAGGCATACATATATCCTCTTTAATTTAAAAACTTCTCCCAACCGGAATCAAACTCATATCTTCAGCGTGACACAGATGGGACTGACTGCTACACCACAGACGCCGTTGTTGTTTCTCTGAGGTAAAAATCCCCTGGTTTTGAAATGTCATGAAAATGGGGCCACAACAGTCAGCCTTGATGGTCTACAACACGCGATTCTTTGGCCTCAAGGCGAAGGTATGACCAAAATAAAGATGGATCTAAGGAAGCCAAAGAGACCCTACAAAGGTACAATAATATGGCGATCCAAGAAGCAACACACCTGCCTACTGTCCAAACAACTCCCATCGACACCTTCGGTATAAGAGGATAGAAAAGGTAATAGTAAAAGTAACAACGGGAACAGGGCGCCTGCCCCAGCACCAGCGGTCGCTTCTGAGCGAGTAAAACGATTCTCATGTGAATGGTCACTACACTACAGACGCCAGAGCAAGTTCTCCGACAGGAAAGGAACGCTGTATGGAACAAAATTGATTCTCTCCTTGCATTCAAAGCAACCGTCAATTGTGGGTGGTTGGTGGGTGTTCTGGTGAGGTTCGATCCTTCTTTCTTATCGAACATCTATCTCCATTATCCCTTCTCCTTTATTTTGTGTTTGTTACTCTCCTGTTCAACGTCTAGTCCTTGGCACTTATGATATAATCGTTTTGCAAGTGCCGGAATACTTTAACCAAAACGAAATCAACCGACATTTTCTGACACACATTGGTAGGTCACACGCTTAGTTTTAGTGATGGTTTAACGGCACTTGCAACACAAACAGTTCATGAAAGTGCCAATGCCGAGGATCAAAGGTGCTAGGCCTACTACTAGATTCTAGTCTAGATAGTAACATAGAAAGACAAGAAGAAGGATAGATAAGGACGATAGGCGATTTGATATATCAAAAATATTATGACAACTTACTGATCTAAACACGAGTCAGAAGTAACGTCCTGGTCTATCCATACAAGAAATCATTCTCTAAACTCGCTTTTCAATTCAGGTGAGTGAAGTCCAGCCAAGACGCAAACAGCTGTGATCTCAATTTCATTTTTTACTGTTTTCAAAACACCGCGACCCCCCTTTATTTTGAACGTGTGTGGCCAGCTGAAAAGCCTTCGCGATTATCAGCTTACGGGAAAGAGTAATCAAATCGTCATCCTGCCGGAGTTAACTGCTTGCAAGGCTTCAAGACGTGTCTGGCAAATTCTAGTGGCGAACCCCACCTGCATCTCAAACAGACAATTATTTGTCTCTGCTTTCGGCCAAATGTCGAACGTCCATATTGTCACTGAGAAAGAATTGTCAAAACATTCCGAGCGACATCCGTTCGGAACCTATCTCAAGCGTTTTGACTTACGAGCTGAAGAATTGAGGGGAAAAGAAGATGATAAACCAGTGACAATAGGTCGTGGGAGGGAGAGGGGAGGGGAGAGGGGAGGGGAG